>NC_062530.1:2022063-2034563 GCF_022655615.1 Tachysurus fulvidraco | reverse complement strand
CTTTAGTTTTTGTGTCATGATTTTTGTTTCCTGATCTGTTCTATTTTTATTATTTATTTTTGTATTACTTATTATTATTGAATGATTTTTTTGCTTTCACTGTTGTGTTTTTTTACTTGTACTGAACTTTTTTTTTTTTTTTTTGCTGTTGTGTTTGTGGTCTGTTTATGTGTTTCAGTATATTTTTATTGCACTGTTTATGTGTTTTAATTTCTGTGTGTGTGTGTGTGTGTGTGTGTGTGTGTGTGTGTGTGTGTGTGTGTGTGTGTGTGTTTCTGTTGTGTTTCCAGTTTTGCTCTTGTGTTGTTGCGTCTTCTGTTTCGTTACACCACGTTACCGTTTCTACACGAACACATTCACCGCAGGTTCCTCCTTTAAAGCCTGAGCTAATTCACATTCATATTGATTACCTTGGGGAATTTCCCTCTTTCTTTTTTTTTTCTTTTTATAATCTCCCCATTTCATTCCTGAAACGTGCTGTGGACGTTTTAATGGCTCACTTCCTGCCTGTCAGATATTCAAATGTGCTCGCGTCTGAGCCTGAGAGCGACTCGAGCGCCTTTCTGCCTGTTAAATGCTTAGCTTTCATACCAAAACGTATCGGCTAACTTCTTCGTTTACGGGAAGCGTTTTCATTTTTTGTGAATATAAATTGTCCCCGATCGCTGCTAGCGAGGGTCATGCAGGAGGTGAGCATGATTCATAAGTGTCCTGAGTGACTTTAATGCCCTGCTGTACAATTCAGTCTAAGCACCTTGGCTATGTATGTATCCGCGTGAGGGACGATATCGATAATATGACGTTAGTATCATCGGTTTGATTCTTATTTAATCATATTTATAAAAATGCTCTGATATCGATCTAAAGATCGGACAACAATTAACACATAAAACTCATCAGCAGGAGAATTTCATCGTTACCCAAATGCAGCAAACAACCTTGCTAGCTAACTGAGAAAAAATGTCAACAGATAACGCTAAGTGAGTGAAAACAACCGCTCTTTTCTTGCATGTTTTTTTTTTTTTTTGCTGATTAGTACATTAGCCGCTTACTTTTTATCGACAACCAGGAATTCTGACAAAATAAAAGCAACCGGTGGCGCTTCTGCCCTTTATGCCCTTCTCCAACCGAGCATCCGAGCTAAGTTTTATAGCTAGCAATATCATTCATTCATTCATCTTCTACCGCTTATCCGAACTACCTCGGGTCACGGGGAGCCTGTGCCTATCTCAGGCGTCATCGGGCGTCGAGGCAGGATACACCCTGGACGGAGTGCCAACCCATCACAGGGCACACACACTCTCATACACTACGGACAATTTTCCAGAGATGCCAATCAACCTACCATGCATGTCTTTGGACCGGGGGAGGAAACCGGAGTACCCGGAGGAAATCCCCAAGGCTACGGGGGAGAACATGCAAACTCCACACACACAAGGCGGAGGCAGGAATCGAACCCACAACGCTGGAGGTGTGAGGCGAACATGCTAACCGCTACGCCACCGTGTGCCCCCAAGCTAGCAATATATTGAATTTAACATATTAGAAAGAGCGAGCTTATTAGCTGAAGTGTTTTTCATGGCCGGTGTTTAAACCTAAACAGAAGAAAATAAAATGTTGTGTGATTGATTAATAGTAAGAGTTATGCCATGTGTTCTCACACTCCATGTCGCGCTGCTCAATTCCTGGATTTAATCAGTAACATCATGTCCGTATTTCAGCCAGCAGACTCCGGTGAGGAACAGCGCACAGCATGAACTCACACACTGCTAGGATACAAATGAAAAATATTTTTCTTCTTAATACAGAGCACTTGTTGCTTCTGTCATTAAAACCGCGTTCCACACACAGAATATTTTATGAATCGACCAAGCCCATATCCAGGAAGCCTAGCTGCAGGGTATTAAGCTTTAATTGTAGGAACCTGGAGATAAAATAAAACGATAGGTAAAACCTTGAAACCTCCTTCCTGTAATAGACTTTCCCTGTTACCAATTATTCAAATTCCAGCTAATTACTTTTTCTAATCCTTTCATGGCTACTGACCACACACACCACCTTAGTCGGAAATTAATGACTAATCCTTTGGGGTACCTTTAATCTTTTCATATTAAAAGTTAAACAGTCAAATGTGAGCATTGATCAAATTACACGGGAGTGATCCCTGAGAAAACCCCACGGGATCGAAGACGCTCTTAAAGAGAAAGAGGTTCAGATGGGATAAAAGATTTATACTAACATTATTTAGAAGGAAAATATTTTGCCTCATCTCGTTGTTTAGCAATTTCCACGAACGATTAAAGGACGTATTTACATATTGACCCAGCTTAGTGTGTAAGGTGTTGGACTATCAATCAGGTTGTGAATTTGAATCCCAAGTCCATAAGGATGCTATGGTTGGGCCCCTGAGCTAGGCCCTTAACCCTCAATTGCTCAGCTGTATATATAAAAAATAAATGCAATATAAAAGTAAGTTACTTTGGATTTCAGCATTTCTGCCAAATGCTATAAACATGTACGTATATTTAAGAATAATAAAGAAAATACATACGATTATTATCTCAGTTATTTATTGTCAAAATTACACCAAGTTAAAATTATGCATGGAATTTCAGATGCCAAACCACCATCTGCTTTTATTTATTTATTTATTTATTTATTTATTTATTTATTTATTTATTTATTTATTTATTTATTCCTATTACATACTTTGATACCTCAATATTAAGAAATTCTCTGTTGCAATATTGGCGGTGATCTGTTAAACTAATGGAACTAGTTTTTCGAACCTTGTATAGCAGACAAACATACAACTGCCTTTATTATTCACTGTACATACAACTGCCTTTATTATCCACTGTACATACAACTGCCTTTATTATCCACTGTACATACAACTGCCTTTATTATCCACTGTACATACAACTGCCTTTATTATCCACTGTACATACAACTGCCTTTATTATTCACTGTACATACAATTGCCTTTATTATTCACTGTACATACAACTGCCTTTATTATTCACTGTACATACAACTGCCTTTATTATTCACTGTACATACAACTGCCTTTATTATTCACTGTACATACAACTGCCTTTATTATCCACTGTACATAACTGCCTTCATTATTCCCTGTATATAATTGCCTTTATTATTCCCTGTACATAACTGCCTTTATTATACACTGCACATAACTGCCTTTATTATCCACTGTACATACAACTGCCTTTATTATCCACTGTACATAACTGCCTTTATTATTCACTGTACATACAACTGCCTTTATTATCCACTGTACATAACTGCCTTTATTATGCACTGTACATACAACTGCCTTTATTATCCACTGTACATAACTGCCTTTATTATTCCGTGTATATAATTGCCTTTATTATTCCCTGTACATAACTGCCTTTATTATCCATTGCACATAACTGCCTTTATTATCCACTGTACATACAACTGCCTTTATTATCCACTGTACATAACTGCCTTTATTATTCACTGTACATAACTGCCTTTATTATCCACTGTACATAACTGCCTTCATTATTCCCTGAATATAATTGCCTTTATTATTTACTGTACATAACTGCTTTTATTATCCACTGCACATAACTGCCTTTATTATCCTCTGTACATACAACTGCCTTTATTATATATGTGTTCATGTCCTATCGATGCCATTCTGTTCACACTGTGGAGCTTCTGTACTAGAACAAATTCCGCGTACGTGAAAACATACTTGGCAATAAAGGCCTTTCTGACAGTGTGAAATCTGTAGCATGAGAAGCATTTTCCCAGGCTGTCGCACGCACACGGTTACTGTATAAACAGTTAGCACGTACCCTTTAAACATTCATGTAAATATTATGTACCCTTTTCATCTAACTGAAAGTTTCCCACTTTTCAAGTTAAAGGTCTCTCTTTTAACGGGTGCAGGTTCACTCTCACTCTATTGACCTGTTGCGGAAATGCTGATAGCGGTTTCCTGTAAATTAGACCAGTTACTATGTATAACCTCTCTACCCCTCCATTGTATGTGGTATCAGTGAGAAAGATCAAGGGTGAGCTGGGCGGCTTGAAAGTGTAGAAAAAGTGAGGTCTCTGGAGGAAAATGTGTGGGTGTGAGGAAATAAGTAAAAGAAAGAGAGAGAGAGAAACATAGGAGGTTGTAAATAAAAGTCCACTTTTATCAAAAAGTCAAGAGCCTTACAGGAGTGACTAACTGGTTGGAAAGTTGAGGTCATATCGTCTGAACCTGACGTCGCTCGTGTCTTTTTTTTTTTTTTGTTCTCACATACATAAAACATACTCTGAAGCCTACAGTCTTTTAGAACAAAGCTGTTGCTACTTTGCTAAAATTTCATCTAGAGCTTAAAACTTTGATGAGCTTCCTTAAATATTTGTTTAAAAGCTTGATTAAATAACAGGTCTCTGGGAGAATAGCGTATAAGTAGAAGTGACCCAAACCCCGGATGATATGGATTCGGTCCTCTTCTGCGATCGATAGTAAAGCATACTGTATAGCCGTGGTGTTTCAGAGTCTTTGGACAAAGAGCAGGTTAAGTGCACTGGGGACGTGGCTAGAGCAGGAGATGGGTTAATCCTTGGCTTGTGTAAGAAAGAACCCATTAAAAGCTTGGAAGGCCTGAGGGGGTGCGCACACCGAGATCTTAAGAGCAGTAGGAAGTATTAAAATGTCGATAGTTTAATGAGAGCTGTCGGACGCCGTGGTCCTGCAGGCAGCTGTGCTTTGTACCTCGCCTAGCATATGGACTCTAAAATACATACTAAAACCACTGTCTGCAAACTAAAATAAGTCACACGGCTTTCAGATACATTCAGGAATCGTTTGAATCACACTCCGAACGGCGGACGGACGTACCGTAAGATGCTCAAAAAACGGCACAAGGTCAAACGTTTACCATAATGTCATAGCGTTTAATAGAACACATTTTATAGCACTTTTTACAACACGGATTGTCTCAAAGGAACTTTAAAGATATCAGTGCCTCCCCTAACCCTCCCAAAGCAAGTGAACCAGAGGGAATCGTGGCAAAGAGAAACTCCCTAAAATGGCACAAAGGAGAAAGAAATACTATAAGGGTCTGAGAGTACGACAGTGGGAGTCTTCTGTCTTCTAAGCATCAGTGGGAAATCGGTTATTTTTGTTTCACGTGGTTAAAAACCTATAAATGAAAAGTGACACGCGGTAATGAAGTCAGTAAAACAGTCCTTTGCTGAATAGAGTCAGAGACAGAGTCAGCTATTAGCAGTAAAATGGGAGCGGGAGATTCTCACATTCAAAAAATGATATGTACGTGTGGTACCAGGAGGTTGTGGGCTTCAGGGTAGCCAGGGTATGTCTTATAGGCCCAAGTTGGAAGCTGTAGGAAGTTATGGGGCTCATGATGGAAAGAGTAGGAGATTGTGAGTCTCAAAGTTTCTGAAGTAGGAAGTTACGCACCCGAGAAATCAGGATAACAGGAATAGGATCAAGGATATTGTAGTTCCTCAGGATTAGGACTGTGTAGGCTTCAGGATGGAAGGGGTAGGGACTGGTAAGGGCCTTGTAATACCCAGAATATTACCCAAACACTGCCAAACTGCCATTGTTAGTCCCTTAAGCAAAGCCTTTGACCCTCTTTGCTCCATTGGTGCTGTATCATGGCTGACCCTTCGAGCTGGGATATGCAAAGTAAAAAAAAATCCCTGTGCTGTTATGTATATGTCACAAATACGTAAAGATTTATTTTCTTAAATCTCATGATGATAGGACCCAGTAAGCTTCAGAAATGAAGGAGTGGGAGGTTGAAGATGTCATGATCCAGAAGTAGGATCTGGGCAATAGCAGAAGCTTGTGGGTTTCAGGATGACATCGGAATCTAGATAGGATCAGGATCTCGCAGATCAAAAGGATGGGAGCAGGAGTACGTAAGCTTCATAATGGCAAGGGTTTGAGTTTGTAGGTCAGAGATTCAGTTAGTTTGACTCTCAGAAATAAAAAGCTGCTTACTATGAGCTGAGATTGTTATCGTCGGTGCCGTAGCAGGAATAACTAGTGCAGAATGAAAGTAAAAGAGGAAAACAGTAGGGCTGTGTAGTCATGAGGGACTACCGACAACTTCCCCCTCCATCATCAAGGAACTCAAATCAACCGATCATATAGTAAAGCGTAGACTCATAAAGCTTTTCGTTTTGTTTAATACTCTCGAGTCCTCGATTTAAAACTCCGGTTTTGATCTAAAGTAAATAAGTGGGACAATCATTTGGAATATTACTCGTCAAGAGACCCGCGCAATTTATCCGTGGAGGTTATGAAAAAAAAATACAGTCTGTCCAGCAAAGTACCCGAGTGGTAAGATCATTTAGACTTCACACAAAATGGTGATCTACCCTCGTTCTTCTGCAGAAATGTACCGAAGAAATCACATGCTGAACTTTGAGTCATGAAATTAACATATGTGAGGTAGGATGAACAGAGGAATTGGTGCCTTTCTATCTCGTTCTTTGTCATCTGATAATATTTCACACTCATATCTTAACTCATAGCAAAAAAAATCCCTTTTTTTCTGCAAAGCAAGTCTTCCTGCGAAGCAAAAGTTTGTCATTGCTGATTAACCTCGACCGGTCTGACAAGCCGTCCGTCGGAGGCGTCGGATTTGTCTTTAAAACACAATGAATAACAATGCTTTCTGTGCTCGCAGCTAGTCAAAGTTTTCACACCACAATTACAGACACGCATGATTAATGCATCTCAAGTTACCTCACTCACGAGTGGCTGTGCTTCCTCTTTGCTTCAACACCCACAATGCTAGTGTGGTTAAGAGAAAGTGGGTGTGCAGGTTACAGAGTGACGGTTACAGAGGCACGGAGCCTGAAATGGACCAAAAAAAGCACGATTTCTAGGAAATATACAGTATGTTAAAAGTCTAAGCGCTTAGATTATCGCCACAGAGTTCATTTGTTTCGTATCCGTTCGTATCTCAGGCTGAGGTACGTTTACTTAACTGATATCATTCATATATCATAATATATCTGTGTATTTCAATTGAGAGTAATTCGTTTAGAGTACCTTTTAGGTTAGGGTTAGGTTTAGGGTTAAGGTTAGGGCTAGGGTTAGGGCTTAGTCTAAGCACTTAGATTAGCACCACAGAGTGCATTTGTTTCATATCCATTTGTATCTCAGTCTGAGGTACGTTTAATTAAATAATACCATTCATATATCTGTGTATTTCTACTGAAGTACTCTGGCCATGCGATGGCTTCGTTTTGAGTAACTTTTAGGTTAGGGTTAGGTTTAGGACTAAGGTTAGGGTTAGGGTTAGGGCTAAGTCTAAGCACTTAGATTAGCACCACAGAGTTCATTTGTTTCATATCCATTTGTGTCTCAGTCTGAGGTACGTTTAACTAAATAATATCATAATATATCTGTGTATTTAAATTGAGGTACTCTGGCCATGCGATGGCTTCATTTTGAGTAACTTTTAACATCAATCAATCAATTAATCAATCAATCAAAATGTATTTGTATAGCACTTTCAACACCATAACAATGGACCAAAGTGTTTTACACGGTACAAACATTATGTAAGTCATAAAAAGTATAATCATAAAACATATCAAACTAACATCATAATAAAAGTGCAAAAATACCATACACAGTAACTCAGGAAAACATACTAATCATATAGCAAAGGCTTTGTAAAAAAAGGAAAGTTTTCAAAGACAATGGTAGCCCGTTCCATAACACAGGATCTGCCATGGAGAATGCACGATCTCCACTCCTCCTCAACCGTGTTTGAGGAATGGACAACATGCCTTATTTACATTTGCAGCGTTTGTCAGATGCCATTATTCAGAGCAATACATATTTCTACCTCATTTTGTACAACTGAACATTAAGGGGCTTGCTCAAGGACCAAGCATTGGCAGCTTGGTGGACCTGGGGTTTGAACTCACTCATTTTCTACCGCTTATCCGAACTTCTCGGATCACGGGGAGCCTGTGCCTATCTCAGGCGTCATCGGGCATCGAGGCAGGATACACTCTGGACGGAGTGCTAACCAATCACAGGGCACACACACACTCTCATTCACTCACAAACACACTCACACACTACGGACAATTTTCCAGAGAGGCCAATCAACCTACCATGCATGTCTTTGGACCGGGGGAAGAAACCGGAGTACCCGGAGGAAACCCCCGAGGCACGGGGAGAACATGGGTTTGAACTCACAAGCTTACAATCTGTAATAACATGCCTTTGCTTCTGAGCTACGACATCCACTACTAATCAGGAAACTGCTCCGCATGAATTCCGTCCTTGAAGTCTATCAATTCATTCGGATCTTAAGAAATAGAAACAGGTTCTAGCATTCATTCCTTCCTCATCAGGAACCAGAGAGGTTCAAAGGATTTGGATTTTCTTTGATAGGAATGTCAATAAGAAAGTCTTTTTGGCTCATGGTTGTCTGAGGAACCTTTAATTTGTGGTAGTTCTGTAGTTAGTTTGCTAGCCAGGTTCTACCAGGAAAAAAAAAAAAGTAATGGTGAGCAGGAATGTTCACGGACATCTGAAGTAGACAGGAGCTGTTGATCAAGGTTCCATGTAGAAGCGCTTTTAAAGCTACAAGCATCAACTATCCGAAGGATCCTTGCGGAAATCGCAAAGATACAAAATCCTAAAAATAAGAAAAGGCGAAAGTGGGGAAACAGGATAGAAACAGAGGAGGAAAGTGAGAAAGGCGGTGCACTAATGACTTCACAGCCCATTAGGCGCTAAGCCTGATACGCTACACCTCATTACTCCCCCAGCGCACTCGAGCATTAACACACGAATCCATCCACTTGGCCAGTCCTGTCCTTTCACTCCTCCATAACTCTCCCTTTTATCGACACTCACAACCACGTTCCAGCAAGAAGCGACGTCTCTTTCTGATCACAAAGTCCCCATCGGGTTCGATTAGCCTTAGCAGGAATGAGACAAAATCACATTTCTCAGCGTACCATAAAGCAAAATCGAACAGGAATCGAGGCCGTAAAAGGACCTCATTTAGAGTCCGAGCGGCGATTTGAGAGATAGAGGAACAGCCAGGTTTACGAGGACGTTTCAATTTGGTCAGTCAACCAACAACAGAATTACATAAAAGTCCAGGGTGGGTGGGTGGGGGGAGGGGACGAGGAAGAAAAATTAAGATGGTTCCAATGAAAATGGCAGCAGTGAATCAACACACTGGCCGGAAGCCACTGGAACGTTCGCAGTGTCGACCAAACGCTGGCCGTCGGCCATGGCCACCACACACCTCAATTACACACACACACACACACACACCCTCAAACGCTAGCTGTATTAGCAAACAGCACAGAAGAGATGTGGAGGTTTCCAGACTCTCGCTCATACCAATGGTCGAGTCGATCGCTTTCGAATTTGGATGATTATGAAAACAAACAGCACATTTAAAGATTTACAGAGATGTAATATTATTCCTTTGTAATCGTCCTCCTTATTTCAATCCATTTCATTTAAGACCTAGTGAATAAATCAATGCTAAATCTGTTATCAGGAATCCGGTTGATGCTAAAATTACTCGCGCGTGCTCCATATCATACATCCAATACGACATAAGACTAATGTAGCTTTCTGATGCTAATGAACATGCAACATGAAATAACCAGGACCTGGACGGATTTAATGATTAACTAAGGGCAAACATTTAAACTGCAAACTCGTATCATATTAACTTTATTAGCACAAAGAAGCGTCTAGACTGTTGATGATTTTAACCCTGTATATTTTCTGTACAATCACTTACTTACAGCTTCATGTGAAACACCAAGTCAAGCTAAATAATCTAGCGAGCTAGTACGCTCCATTTAAATCAAGTCCCTGACGTGAACTCTATTTCTCCTATTTGTCTCGTGTCCGCGTCGATGGCCGAACGTCTTCCTCACGTCTCGCTCCACGGTGGTGCTAATATGAAGCTCGTATGAAAGTAGACACTCGGGACTTTAAGAATGTGTAGAGTTTCATCACTATTTCTGTTTTTCTCTACAACACTACAGGTGATAGATTCATAGAAAAGATCAGAAATAAACAAAAACGTTAATAATTTTCTCCACACAGATGTTTGTATCTTCAGAGTAAACGTTGATATCGAACCCATTTCTGCTCTCTGAGAAGCTCTGAGCGTTCGTTCGTCTAAAAAGCAGCTCAGATTTCTCTTCGACACTAAAATCCAGTGTAAGATCATCGACAGAGGGAAAAACACACGTCTAAAACACACCGAAAGAACGACAGACTCGCAGTAGTAGTGCCAGTATAGACAGAATGTACTTGTACTAGCTTCTCTGCATCTCTTATTAGCACAGAGATGGAGAGCGATGGCAGAACATAAAGAAATTCATGGAGGGACATCAGGGACGTCCCCCGGTGTCTTAGGTTTGGTCAGCACTCGCTGTGACCTCGCTCTGGTGACTGCAGTATTTGTTTTCTCAAGGCCTTTTCACATGAACACAGAACAGATGCAGTCATCCTGCCAGGAGCGAGTGTGTGTGGGAGTGTGTGACAGACAACAGACTGTTAGATTTGTTCAGCGCTGCTGGTTTGGTGTAATGACTTAGAAACTGGAAGCTGGCCAGAAAATCTTTACCATTTGGTTTTTCTTCGGATGAAACGGCCAAGGCCGCTCTTACATATTGTGATAGGACGCATCATTTGCTACGTTTCATGTGCTTTAATTATCCAATTTTCAATTTCTGCTAGATATTCTTGAACTGCTAGTTTAGATCTGCTAAGGTTAGCGTGCGCTAACACAGACAGACAGACGGCGTCGGTTCGGCTGCATCGAGGCCACTTATGCTTTGTTCGGCCACCAGCGTTATAACGTGTTGTTGAACTTTTTGTTGAGAAAATAACAAATCTTTTGACCCTTGAGTTCTGACGTGAGTGAGACCCGAGGAAGGGTTTTACAGTCCAAAAAGGTTCCTACAGTCTTCAAGCCACTAACACACACACACACACACACACACACACACACACAATGACATCCCGTCCCCGAGTGAAAGAAGAAACGAGCTCACGTTTGCATGGCTGAGCTGAAAGGAGCGTGAGCACAGAGGGAATACATGTATTGTTAAAAGAGAGGAGCACCAGCAGGGCTCCATAAATCATGTGTCGGGCTGTGAGTGTATGAGATGATGACCTTGTCATATTTTAATGTCAGTGTAAATTCAACCTGTCCTGGCCTGAGGATGGAGAAAAAGAGGCCAGAGTTTGGAATGGATAAAAACAGGAGAGACAAACAGGAGTGTCATTATGCAACGGTACAAGTTCGGTTTACCTTAAGATTTGCCCTCGCGTTTGTGTGGAGGATTTTCTGTGATAACCTTTAGCTCAGGTGACGGTTCTGTTAGAGATCCAGGTCGGGTCCATAACAGGGGTTAATAACTGATGTCAGTGTATCAGCAGTGAGAGAGAGAGAGAGAGAGAGAGAGAGAGAGAGACAGACAGAGAGAGAGAGAGACAGAGAAGGAGAGAGAGAGAAAAAAGTGAGAGAGACACAGAGAGAGAGTGAGAGAGGAGAGGGAGAGACAGAGAGAGAGAGAGAGAGAGAGAGAGAGAGAGAGAGAGAAGGAGAGGGAGAGAGAGAGAAAAAAGAGAGAGAGACACAGAGAGAGAGTGAGAGAGACAGACCGAGAGAGAGAAAGAGAGAGACAGAGAAGGAGAGAGACAGAGAGGGGGAGAGAGAGAGAAAGAAAAGAAAGGGAGAGACAGAGAGCGAGAAAGAGAGACAGAGAAGGAGAGAGACAGAGAGGGGGAGAGAGAGAGAAAAAAAGAGAGACAGAGAGAGGAGAGAGGGAGAGACAGAGAGAGAGAGAGAGAGAGAGAGAGAGAGAGAAGGAGAGGGAGAGAGAGACACAGAGAGAGAGAGAGAGAGAGAGAGAGAGAGACAGAGAGAGAGAGAGACAGAGAGAGAGAGAGACAGAGAGAGAGAGAAACATTTACTAACATTTTTTCTATTTAGCTTCTGGGGTTGATTGTGTTCTGGTCTGATTAGTGAACTGACCACATGCTTGTAAAATAAAAATAATAATAAATAAATAATAAATACAGAAACATTAATGAGGATTTCAACCTATAACAAACTTTGATGTAAAACTGAGACACGAACCCGTTTTATACGTTCATACATTTGCAGAAAACTACGTCTCAATGTTTACCATTAAAGCTGATGGATTTTATATTTTAATCTTAATTTATCAACATTAATCCCCAAATTAAACCCGTCTCGGTTGGCGGTTGATCCGCTTCTCTGTTGCGTTCAGAAGAAGGAGCTGCTCGATTTGTGTGTTGTGTTATTCAGAGCTTCAGCAGACACAGAGATGATGTGATCTTCTCTCTCTGTGGAAGCTGAAGCTGTCAAACGAGTGTGTAATAAACTCACACTGTGTCCATGTGTCAAATCACACACACCTGAACACCTGAGTATCTG
>NC_062530.1:2009563-2014563 GCF_022655615.1 Tachysurus fulvidraco | reverse complement strand
AAAATGGTATTTAAGGTCAAATAAAATGTGATCCAAATGTGAACCTGACTAATACAATAAATCATTGACTTTAGCTATATGTTTGTATGAAGCTGCTTTAGGATCCGTTTTGACCTTTAAATAAGAAAGATGGTTATATATGAATATGGGAATATGTTTGAAATAGTAAAATAGCCTGTAATTTCCCATAAACATGAGCATTCATGAGCGTAGAAAGGATCAGCGATGTGAGACGTGACGCTGTGCCTATACTATAGACTCCATGTTACAGAATCCTAATAGACTATACAGTAGTTTCTATACAGTATAATAGTTCACACTTGTTTCTGATCCTTTAAATGATGTCACTGACCAAAGAAGGCCACAGGATCGAAGTGTAAAATAGATTTGAAGTCTCTGACCGGTTTCGACACAGTATTTTATCGTGGAAATTACAGAAGTGTAACAGAATATAATCCATCTAGCGTTTCTGCTACGCCAGCATTGGCTGTAAATAAGGCCTTGTCCTCGATATGTTTCTTCTTCTCAGACGTACAAACCTGCGGTAAAGTGATATCGGAACCCGTTCGGCACCGCGATGAAGTCAGACCTGACTCCAAGGTTGTCTGGAGGTTACAAAGACTCATAACGTTGTTTGGAACCGTGATTAAAAGCACAATGGGGCTAAGAGTGATCTCCACCTGATCTCACCTTCGTCTTTAGCAAGTCTTTTTAGGGTTAGGATCAAAACTAAATAATGAGGAGAGAGAGAGAGAGAGAGAGAGAGAGAGAGAGAGAGGTGTAAAGAAAGAGAGAAAAAATGAGGCATAAAAACAATATTTAATGTCTTTAAACAGGTTAAAGTTCAAATTTTTGATCACTTCCTGGGACTAAAACATGAGTAGGGTTAAATCCGAGGATCTGATTCTCATTGGCTGGATGGTATTGATTTTTTTAAAGCAGTAGCTGTGACAGATGTTCAGGTTTATGTTCAGGCCGACGTTAATCTAATACGTTATCGTTTCTATAGAAACACGATTATAAAACCTTTATGTAAGGAGTCTCCAGTGTCAGGGCTTTGTAACAGCTGTAACTTTTTTTGGAATATTTATTGCTGCTATCACGCTAACGTGAGAGAGTGAAAGAACATTTCGATTTTGTGAACGCCGCACAAACTTAAAGTTTAAAAAGATTTCACGATCCGTGGCTTTCGGGTTCGTCAGAATTTTTTCAGGCGGTTTTCTTGTCATCGTTTCTCGTCGCTATAAACCTCTGACAAGAAATGAAATTTTCACTCCATCGAGTTTCCCTAATGATTAAATAATCAATTTTGCTGATGTGTGTCATGCGTTGGTTTTAACGCCGTCTTGGCCTACTTCTGTTCTCACGCATGTCTTACGACATGCAGACTGAGGTTTAGTCCCATGCCATGAGCTGAACGAAAAAATGCACATGCAAACTTCACACTTATAGAAGTGCCAAAATGTGGCGAAAGGTGTCTGAGAGATTTATCAGCAGATTTGTGATCAATAGATTCGATATCGCTCATTTCCAAGGATCTAAATTTAGGACGAGACTCTGAAAACCATTACATTATTTTTAATGTATTTTTTGCAGTGGAAAATTTTTTTTTATTAAAATTGAATTAAACTTTGAGTCAATTAAAAAAAAAAAACCTTTTTGGTATAAATAGTTACCATAGTAACCATAAAACACGGTTAAATGATATCGTATAAAACACAAGTATATAAAAAAAATGAAAGGATAATTATTTTATAATGTGTCTGTGTTGTTCTCCGTAGTGGTTTAAAAAGGTTCTGTAATTAATTGCAAACAAGGATTCGATTTTTTTATTTTTTTTTTTTTTTGGAGTCACAAATAGGTGAAAAAAAAATGAAGTTCATATTTGTTTTTAAATAATAACCTTATAAATTTCAAATTTCAACTTGTGAATTATGAGTGACACAAAATATGAATTACACCTTAAATAAAATACAATACAATAAAAAAAAATATACGATCATTTAAAAGTTACATTTTCATGTGTTAATAATTTCCCTCTTCTTCTTCTTCTTCTTCTTCTTCTTCTTCTTCTTCTTCTTCTTCTTCTTCTTCTTCTTCTTCTTCGGTAGTGCTTACTGTGCCGAACTGAAGCCGTGCTGGAATACAGGGTAGAGTCATGCCGGTTAAACACTGATCTATTTTCACTAGAGAATCTTCTAGAAACTTGAAGAAGAGATGGCGGTCACGTCGCCTCGCCTCGCCTCATCTCTGTACAGTACACAGTTAGCAGAGGTGATTATAAAGTACTGGTGTGTTCATCATTATTAGCTGAATAAACCCAGCGATGGTGCGAATGAAAATTTGTCTTTAATGCCGGAGCGATGCAGGGAGGAACATCATGGCACATCATTTCTGCCCACAGTGATAAGATTTGTGTCTAATGAGTCACAGCCCTGTCGGGGCAGCACCGACCTCACACTCACACTGACAGATGAGGAATCGCACTTTTTTGAATTTCCACATTTCCTGTGAATGTGCTTTAGAATTTCAACCAAGCAAACTAACAGCTGCTTCATGCTTCACCTTCTTAATGAAAACTTTATTTATTTATTTATTTATTTATTTATTTATTTATTTATTTATTTATTTATTTATCTATCTATCCATCTATTTATCAATTATCATTAAGACACAGCTTCATCTGGACACTGGAGACTCAAACATTTTTATCACTTTACAAAATGTCCCAGCAAAAACTGTTGCTATAGAACCATCATAAATAAAGTGTCTGTGTGTACGTGCATGTGTGTGTGTGCCTGTGTGTGTGTGTGTGTGTGTGCGTGTGTGTAAAGTGTGCAGCCGTGCTTCTTTACAGCTGCTGTTTCAGAAAAAATAATCAACACCTTCTTTTTAATCGGAATCCTGAAGAGTTTTTAGTTTTGAAATAATTATATCTATATATATATATATATATATATATATATATATATATATATATATATATATATATATATAAGCACACATGCACACACAAACAAACACACACAAACATACACACACACACGCACACACGGACATATACACTCCACACACACATATGTTATCAACTGTGGAAAATAAATACTGTTACTGTGGGAACAAAGCAAGTGAAAATAAATGAAACCCACTCAGTTTTTCACTTCATGTTGTGATATAAGGTTAAAAATTATGTAAAAGAGCACAAAAAGTTCAACTAAGTCATCCGTTTGAACTGGTTTTACTATCGACTCTTTTTAATCACTCATCTTTCACCGTGTCACTTTAAATAGTCTGTATCGGAAAATATGCAAAGAACGTAGGAGTTCTTTCTTTTCTCAGAGAGAGAGAGAGAGAGAGAGAGAGAGAGAGAGCTCACACAGTCACTCAACTACAGTGTGTGAGTTTATATTATATACTGTTACATTAACACTGCTACACAACACAGTGTGATACACTATACACTATACACTATTACACCACACAGTGTGATACACTATACACTATACACTATTACACCACACAGTGTGTTACACTATACACTATACACTATTACACCACACAGTGTGATACACTATACACTATACACTATTACACCACACAGTGTGTTACACTATACACTATACACTATTACACCACACAGTGTGATACACTATACACTATACACTATTACACCACACAGTGTGATACACTATACACTGTTACACTATACACTATTACACCACACAGTGTGATACACTATACACTATACACTGTTACACTATACACTATTACACCACACAGTGTGATACACTATACACTATACACTATTACACCACACAGTGTGATACACTATACACTATACACTATTACACCACACAGTGTGTTACACTATACACTATTACACCACACAGTGTGATACACTATACACTATACACTATTACACCACACAGTGTGATACACTATACACTGTTACACTATACACTATTACACCACACAGTGTGATACACTATACACTATACACTATTACACCACACAGTGTGATACACTATACACTATTACACCACACAGTGTGATACACTATACACTATACACTATTACACCACACAGTGTGATACACTATACACTATACACTATTACACAACACAGTGTGTTACACTATACACTGTTACACTATACACTATTACACCACACAGTGTGTTACACTATACACTATACACTATTACACCACACAGTGTGTTACACTATACACTATTACACAACACAGTGTGTTACACTATACACTGTTACACTATACACTATTACACCACACAGTGTGATACACTATACACTATACACTATTACACAACACAGTGTGATACACTATACACTGTTACACTATGCACTGTTACACCTCACAGTGTGTTACACTATACACTATTACACTATACACTATACACTAATACACCACACAGTGTGATACACTATACACTATTACACCACACAGTGTGTTACACTATACACTGTTACACTATACACTATACACTATACACTAATACACCACACAGTGTGATACACTATACACTATTACACTATACACTATTACACCACACAGTGTGTTACACTATACACTATTACACTATACACTATTACACTATTACACTATTACACTATTACACTAATACACCACACAGTGTGATACACTATACACTATTACACTATACACTATTACACCTCACAGTGTGATACACTATACACTATTACACCACACAGTGTGATACACTATACACTATTACACTATACACTATTACACCACACAGTGTGTTACACTATACAGTATTACACTATACACTATACACTATTACACCACACAGTGTGATACACTATACACTATTACACCACACAGTGTTATACACTATACACTATTACACCACACAGTGTGATACACTATACACTATTACACCACACAGTGTGATACACTATACACTGTTACACTACACACTATTACACCACACAGTGTGTTACACTATACACTATACACTATT
>NC_062530.1:1989563-2004563 GCF_022655615.1 Tachysurus fulvidraco | reverse complement strand
TTGCCGATCCATTTCTTTTTTATTAACCGAGAAGAAGTGAGAGAATCACTGTGTAACAATAAACAGATAAAAACTAAAACAAAACAAACAAAAAAAACAAAACTAAAAACTGATCAAAAATTCATCAAAAAATTTCAATCAATGGAAATTTTCTGTAGTAAAAGACGAATAAATGTTTTAAATAATAATAATAATAATAATAATAATAATAATAATAATAATAATAATAATAATAATAATAATAATAAGCCTTTTTCACATTCAACATTTTTTTCACATAAAAAAAAAATTATGTTCACCCGGTTTGCATTTCACTCTTAGATCTAAAAAAAAAAGAAGAAGAAGAAGAAAAAGAAGAAGAAGAAGAAGAAGAAGAAGAAGAAGAAGAAGAAAGACATGTTTTCTTGTTACAATGATTATTTATTAAATTTAAATTATCTGTAGCACATTTTAAAAATTACACAATCCTTTTCATCAAGGTCACAACTGCAGACCTCTTTTTTTCCCCACAGGGTTCCAAATGAAATAAAGAAAAATAAAGAAAGAAAAATAAAAAAAAATAAAGAATAAACCATGAAACAAACCCCTGTCAGTGATCCAGGTTCTATTTCGTCCATCGGTCTGATGAAAGATGGGAGATTTTCAGGGATGAGTCGACACTCATCACTCGGATTGAATGAAAATTGATTACTTGGCATTTTAGTTGAATTAAAAAAAACAAACAAACAGACGAAAAATATCGTTAAACTTTACCTGCAAGAAAAAGGTGTAGAGAAGTAAGTAGCTTGTGGTCTTCGCATGTCTATGGTACTTTCTCTTTTAATGATTGGATTAATTTCTTTATCTCTAAAACTGGTGTTGTTACATTTGGGTAAAGAGCATCGATATCGATCACGTCTACGATTACGCTACGATTATAACACTAAAGTTTTATCTAACGGCTCCGCACCTATAGAGACGATCAGAGAGAATTCTATCGATAATAGAAATGTTTAAAGAAAAATCTGCAGTCAAACATGTTTAAAGTCTTCGGTGTACGCTGAGCGTAACGTTGGCTGCGTTTGGCCTTATTCTTTCCCGGTAAATGTTCTTTACTGAAGTGACACGGTGGCTATATTTAAAAAGAATGTTATTTTATTAATAAGTGATATATTCAGGCCTTTATTTTTACATTACGTTACTTTTCTTCAAATCTTTTTCATGCCTGATGTATATTTCTAATTAAAAAAAAAAAAAAAAGGTTATAGGTTCGAGTTCCGCAATTTGAGGCTGAAGATATAATAATTTATAAGCTTGTCACTTGTGGGCGTGGCTGTGGGCGTGGCTTGTCTTTGTTATTAGCTTAAATTTTTTAATTTCTTTATACACATTAAATAAAAAGTCATTTTACTTCTTCATACCGAATCTGCATTGTTCAAATATTTAAAAATCGCTAGTTCTTAACTGATCGCCGAAATATTCGCTTCGTAATTTACACCCGCATTAATAAATCAAACTAAACAGTCAGCTGAACCTTTATCGTTGGCTCGTATGAACAAAATAATATTTTTAAGTCCAAGATTCGGTCAATAAAACAGCGTTTTTACTCTTGTTATAATTTAACATAGATATGTAGAGTTTTGAATTTATTCAATTGTATTTAATTCGATTTATTGGAGTAAAATCGAAATCAATCGACACTCGTTATTACGATCAGATAAAAATAACCTTCGTGTCACCTCGGAGACTCCGTACTAACGAAGCCGCAACTTCGCTTTATAAAACACGCTTATTATTAGCAGGTGAACAGCACAGTAGAAATGAAACGCGTACTGAAGATCAAATTAATAATAATAAGAATAATAAGAAGAATAATTAGGATCATAATAATAAAAGTTCTTATGGTGATCTTTTATTCATTTTTTTATGTTATATTTGCTGTTTTTTTTTTTTCTTTTTAGTTGATTGTGCCTTTTCTATACATGCCATATGAGAAATTTTGATTATAAAATTACCTGAACAAACTGCTAGTGTATTAGCATGCATAGCTGCATCACATTTACATCATATTTACATATTTAGGTACTGGACCACAAAAAAAAAAAAAATGAAATAAATAAAATAAAATAAAAAATACAATCAAAAATAGAGAATGAATTTTTTTGTAATTTTTTTTTTTTCTGTCAGATGGGAGAAAATGTTGAGTCCAATTCAAAGCACACGAAAGACATTTTTTGTGGAAGGAAAAATTAAAAAAAGGAATTAAAAAATGTCTGATTGTAAGGAAGAAAAAAGAAAGAAAGGTCCATTTTTTCTCTATGACAACACTTAAAGATCTGGTCATTGTGGAAGACATATCGTTATCTGGAGAATAAAAAACACAGAAGGTTTTAATTTAAATAAAAATAATCTTTTTTATACCGATTATAAAAAAAAATGGAACAACATCCAAAGAAATAAAGAAAACACCGGCCATCATGAAAGACATATTTATCCATTATTTTTTTTCCCTCTTAAGGTGCTCAGTCAATATAGCGGAAGACATCGAGGAATAATGAATTATTTTTTTTTTACCTAAAGAAATAAAATACAAGACATAAAGAAAGAACGCATGTGACATCGTGGGCAACATACAGTACTGATCTGGATTTCTTCATCATGCTCAGCTGCTGTAGTGAACGCTAACCAAAATGGAAGACGTCGATCAGAGGGAAACATAAACCCTCGGCTAAAGCTCGCAAGAGAAAACGATATTGTCGCGATAAACAAAATGAAGGTCTTGCTTTTCTTTAACATGTTTGCATTTACCAGCCCATGAGACCCGCCCCTTCCTGTTCCTTCAACACGCGCGAATATCTTCCCAAAGCAATGTGTGTACATGTGTGTGTGTGTGTTATCCCATGAAGCTTATCTCAGACTGGGGTCACCCAGGCCAAGAGGTAGGGGGTTAATCATCAAGGCATTACAACCCCCACATCACAGGAACAACCCCAGCACCCCCCTCAAGACTAAACCTATCTCAGCCTCATCAAAAGCCAGTCTGTAGGCTCCTGTGTGAAATAAAGCCGACATTTAACACTGATATTGAAATAAAAGGAAAACACTAATTAACCCCCGGCTGCAGGAGCGGTTCCTCTGAGAGCTAGCTTTACAAGAGCAGCCATAATTTTTAATTGTGCTTGAGCAGCAACGTTTCTTTGTCTTTGTCTTTTTTTTTTTTTTATTTTTTAATGAAAATCGCAGGTCGGCTTTGCTTTTTATTTAGGACCCAATTCAGGTTAGGACTAAGGAAATAAAAAAGTGCTAAGCTTCCATCAGGTGTAGAAAGGATGGCTTTTAATGGCTCAAGGGAGAGGACGAGGCATCGAGAAAACGAGACGAGGCAGAGCTCTATTTGGTCTTGATGCTTCCATTCAGGTTCTAATGACCAAGCTGCTGAGATACGTCCTAAAGTAACGAGATTTCTTCTTTGTTCTAAGGGATTTTCCGGACAGTCCTGTTTCCAAGCTCTAATATAAAGCGGATTACTGCCACACTCCCGTTGGGAGACATTTAGAGAGCCACCTGCTGAGCTGCTCATCTCGACGTCCACCATGGACCAAGCATCTATTGTTCCAGGTCTGATGCACTGATTCTGGATTCCAGTGAGTCAGTGCACTTTGGAAACCACTCTGCCGAGCTGGAATTCATGAATACTGTTGGGTTTGTCACAGGTGGCTTTTGTTGTGGCAAGAGTTACTCATCTCCACAGCTGAACTGCCATTATAAGCCCTGGAAACCAAACATGCGGCTCAGTGGATAAACGTACTTATTGCGCTTGGATGCACTGATTCGGTTTTACCCGTACGTGTGCATCGGTGCATTTAACGCATTTTACTTTGGCATGAGAGGAAAGAATACGTCTTATAGTCTTAGTGTACTATAACTCTATGCTTCCTCTATGCTTTCCGGTGGTCTACCAAACACAAATCATGCCACCAGGAGACAGATTGATTGTCTAAACTGTCTAAACAAACTCCAGAGTCTTCTTTCGTCACTGCTTTAGAAGCTCTAACCTGATTTCAATTTGAGGTGATTCTTGAGCAGAAGTGGATCAGCAGCTAGAAGTTCAGACTGGAAGTTACAGTATGAGATGTGAAGGGATTCTGGGGTCCCTGAGCAAGGCCCTTATCCGTCATCATCTCGGTTAGACGAGCCTTTCACTATTCCTACTGAAAGGATTGTAGAAAGATAGCACTTGCATCATCGATGGGACAACTAGTTAACCCTAACTTGAGGGTTAAGGGCCTTGCTAAGGGGTCCAGCATTAGTGGACATGGGATTCAAACTAACATCCTTCCACTTGGTATTCCAAGAACTTTCCCACAAGGCTACCACATCCCTCACTATGTTGAATGTTAAAATAAGTCCTTAGCCTCATAAATCTTCTAAAGAGGTCTTCAGAAGTTTTGACGCCATCTTAGCTGAGCCATTAGCTCCACTTCAGCTTAACCCAGGCAATCTGACCTCTGTTCGTCAGGATGTAAGGCATATGAACTCACACCACCTGACTCTGGAATGGAGAATATCTTTATTCTAACATACCCCAAGCCACCTGAAAGCTTTCTCAGCACCACAGTCATTAGGGTAATTAAATGACAAAGTCTAACAGTCTACTGCAGACTTCTGAACATTTCCTGTTTGCCTCTGGCTTATTTCCTGTATTGTTTCTAGGTTGTTTTTTTTTTGTCATTTTGCAGGTCTACCTTATCCGAGCACAGATCTTTAGTCTTTTATTCTTTTATGATAAGTGCCTTTTGTGGTTGGCCAAAATGTACACGATCATTAATACATCATATGATCATATCGAAAAAGTGACAAAGTGACGTGACGTACGGCTAAGTACGGTGACCCACACTCAGAATTCGTTCTCTGCATTTAACCCATCCAAAGTGAACACACACACACCGTGAACACACACCCAGAGCAGTGGGCAGCCATTTATGCTGCGGCGCCCGGGGAGCAGTTGGGGGGTTCGGTGCCTTGCTCAAGGGCACCTCAGTCGTGGTATTGCCGGCCCGAGACTCGAACCCACAACCTTAGGATTACGAGTCAGACTCTCTAACAATCAGGCCATGACTTGCCCATTTGTGTACCTGAAACTCCTACTGCTCCTACCAGTTCCTTTTGGATTTGGTAGAAGATGATAATAAAACAGAGCATTTCCTGGAATCTGTAAAAAAAAAAAAAAAAAAAAAAACTGGCTCTCTCTTTTCCTGCAGAATGTAACACAATCAATCCATGTCAATTTGGATGCGCTGTACATCCCCTGGGGTTATTTCTAGTCGACGTCTGAAAGTTTTTCTCCCGTTTTGACACGGATCGTAATGCGAGTTAGCTGTCTAAGGTACGTTTCAGGAAAGTTCCAGGAAGGATTGAAAATGAGATCTGTGCAAAATGAGAAAGCTGGAAAAACAGAAGGATATGTTCACTAATCCCCATGACTTGCCAATCCCTTTCTCCAAACATCTGCCTCACAGGATCTCCTAATCTTTAGATCACAGACTCTGCCAAAACCATGGCTTGGATAAACATGTCATGTCCATCTGAACATGTGTCAGATGTAGAAAATCTCTGGAGAATTGGTAGGATGTAGTGGAGAAGAATAAACTTCATTATGTTTTCATCTATTTGAACTCATCTGGCTTCAAGCTATAGGCGTTATTATTCGGTTCACCGAGTCTGGACTGAAAAAAAAAAGAAAAGAAAAGAAAACATCATACTAGCCCTTTAAATCAACCCAGTGTAGTATATGTACTGTATATGAGTAAGATCATGGGGGAAAAGGTTATTACATAACCCAGGCCGTGCTGTCTGCTCCTGTCTGTCTCCAAAGCTACTGTTTGCTCTACCCAATCAACCTGTAGTGCATTAGTCACGTATTAGCCTATTTCGCAGCTGTGTAAGAGCGCTAAGATAACACGCTAAAGTGGCTGCTCTTTCCATGAAGTCGTCAATGGAGGTAGAAATAGCAAAAATAGTATGTTTGGCTTTTGCTATCAGAATGGACTAGGTTCATTTTTCTAGTCTTTAATTCTGTATGTCGCATTCGTTAGTCAGACGAAAAAAAAAAAGAAACCAACGTCTATTAATTACATGTGAAAGAATCAGAAAAATCTAAACTAAGGGCCTTTTTATACCCGGTCAGTTCGTGTGTCGTCTCTGATCCGATAGCTATCTGATCTGTTAAAACTGTTCCGTTTACATCAGGCCACATAAACGGAGGGTCTCGGCGAATCGGATATCGATCCGATCTTTCTACTCCCGCCCAAAATGCAGATATATTTTACCTCACTTCCGGGGTAATTGAAACGGAACACGCTTTGGTGTATGCGGTTGCTACAAAAAACAGCAATTACTGTTTGCTGCATTTTCGCGGTGGGAAAACATGGTTGTTTCTGGCGCAATGCACGACTCGCGAGTCACCTGCGAGTGACGTAGTTCCGTTTGGGAGGAGTATAGCGCTGACGTATGTTGCTTGAACAACCGCATTCATTTACACCTGTCTAGTTTCATCTGAATCGCGTCCCAGACCACCTCCTGAAGGGGTTTGTACCATCGGATTTATATCCGTCTCAAAAACGTTTCGGAGGGCATTTAGACCTGATCTTTTTACCATCGCATAGCTACCTGATCACAGAAAACGCAGGAAGTAACCAGGTGTAAAAAAAACCCCTAAGGTTCAAACATTTTGTGAATCAGTGCCGACTATCTCGTCTTTGTTGGTCCGAATGTGCAGAGCAGAGGACATTTCTGCAGCTCTACAGCTCTGTCTTTTGGATCGCATGAAAGGAAAAACAAAAAGTATTCAAACCAAGACACACGGCATGTAGAATTGACTTAGTAGTTTAGATCCGACGCTCTTCCGTCGTGCAACGGAAAGGATTCGATGTTAAGCAACATTTAAGAAATGCAGTACAGGTTTTTGCACTCCTGAGTCATCTCAGGATTGACATTTGGGATTAATGTGTCATTCTTCTTTAGAATGAAATATGTTGTGGTATTTTCTTTCAGTAAATAAGATTGCAGGGGACAAAAAAATGTCCAAAATGCATCAGTTTAACCCTTCAAACTCTTGATATGATCAAGTGACTGACTGAGGTAATTAGCATAGATAGATAGATAGATAGATAGATAGATAGATAGATAGATAGATAGATAGATAGATAGATAGATAGATAGATTCATCACTTTGGGTTGGACCCCAGGCTGTTAGCTTGATCTGATAACGTTTGATCAATAGACACTTTCTTTCTAAGTGGCTCCTCGTCTACTTCACGCCGTAGCGTTTAATTGGCCTGGAGCATTTTAATCCTTAAATGCTGTTAGAAAACAAAAATCAATGACAAATTAATGATTCCCATGAGTGAAAGTCTAGAGAAAGAAAACTAAAGTAAAAGCGTGGGATAAAACTGCTGCGGTGCTAATTAGATATTTTGAGTAAATAGTTCGAGTACAGCAGAGCTGGATTCTGGACTCTGATTGGTCAGAAGCTGATTCATTTTCTACAGCGGAAGCTCTGACTATAGTGCAGTAATGTATTTATCAGGGGATTGGATGAGTGATGCGGTCATGTTTACTGTAAGACATTTAGCTAACTCTTGTGTCAGGAGTCTTCTAGGTTGTAAGGAGTCTCCGGTGTTGTAAGGAGTCTCCAGTGTTGTAAGGAGTCTCCAGTGTTGTAAGGAGTCTCCGGTGTTGTAAGGAGTCTCCAATGTTGTAAGGAGTCTCCGGTGTTGTAAGGAGTCTCCGGTGTTGTAAGGAGTCTCCAATGTTGTAAGGAGTCTCCGGTGTTGTAAGGAGTCTCCGGTGTTGTAAGGAGTCTCCGGTGTTGTAAGGAGTCTCCAATGTTGTAAGGAGTCTCCAGTGTTGTAAGGAGTCTCCAATGTTGTAAGGAGTCTCCGGTGTTGTAAGGAGTCTCCGGTGTTGTAAGGAGTCTCCAATGTTGTAAGGAGTCTCCAGTGTTGTAAGGAGTCTCCAGTGTTGTAAGGAGTCTCCAATTTTGTAAGGAGTCTCCAATGTTGTAAGGAGTCTCCAGTGTTGTAAGGAGTCTCCGGTGTTGTAAGGAGTCTCCAATGTTGTAAGGAGTCTCCGGTGTTGTAAGGAGTCTCCGGTGTTGTAAGGAGTCTCCGGTGTTGTAAGGAGTCTCCAGTGTTGTAAGGAGTCTCCAATTTTGTAAGGAGTCTCCAATGTTGTAAGGAGTCTCCAATTTTGTAAGGAGTCTCCAGTGTTGTAAGGAGTCTCCAATTTTGTAAGGAGTCTCCAATGTTGTAAGGAGTCTCCAATTTTGTAAGGAGTCTCCAGTGTTGTAAGGAGTCTCCAATTTTGTAAGGAGTCTCCAATGTTGTAAAGAGTCTCCGGTGTTGTAAGGAGTCTCCAATGTTGTAAGGAGTCTCCAGTGTTGTAAGGAGTCTCCGGTGTTGTAAGGAGTCTCCAATGTTGTAAGGAGTCTCCGGTGTTGTAAGGAGTCTCCAATGTTGTAAGGAGTCTCCAATGTTGTAAGGAGTCTCCGGTGTTGTAAGGAGTCTCCGGTGTTGTAAGGAGTCTCCGGTGTTGTAAGGAGTCTCCAATGTTGTAAGGAGTCTCCGGTGTTGTAAGGAGTCTCCGGTGTTGTAAGGAGTCTCTCAACATTCAGATGTACGTCAAGCTGTAACATTTCAGACATTTTTTAGAACATTACTGTTTTTTCTTTTACATATGATGTCGCAATGGTTTTAGTTTTATTAACTCTAACAAAGAGGGAAAAAAAAATTTTGTCTAGTGAGGGAAGGGCTATTTATTGCTGCTGTAACGTGGAGGTTTTATAACTTTTAATATAACTATAAATGGATGTGTTGTTGTTTTAATAAAATGTACAAATTGTTGCAGTTTAAGAGGAATAAAATACTTTGGATCGTGCAGTTAGGGGAAAACTTTGGGCCGGAGACAGTAGCTTGGCTTTTGTGTTAGATCAGTGGTTATTTTTCTGTTAAAACATAAATAAATAAATAAATAATTAGCTAGATAGATAGCTAGATAGATAGATAGATAGATAGATAGATAGATAGATAGATAGATAGATAGACAAACAAATAAATAAATAAATAAATAATTATAATTAGTCCTCATAGTAAAGACTGTACATTCCACCTCTGATGATTTCTTACTCGTACTTCAGTAAAGTGAAGGAGGCAAAAAAAGGAGGGATAATAAAATAAATTAAAATAAAATAAATTAAGAGCAAACCCACTACCCAGAGTGTGTAAAATGTAAAACTCATTGATGGATTTTAAAACTTTAGGACGGTGTAAAACCGAGTCCCTCTTTGCGCTAAGTAAACTCTTAGTACCTTAGTGTCCATGGATCTACACGGCAGCATGCACATTTCTATACACACTACATTTACATTATGTACACAAACCGAGCCCCGTGTCGTCCCTTTGTGCGGTGTTTAGCTCTCGACCCGAGCCGAAGCTGAAGATGATCTCGATCAGATAGTGATGAGGAAGCTCCTCACCGAGAGTTTGCCTACTAAGTTTAACCAGTCCATGCCGCCACGTCCGTGATCGGCTCCTCAGACCGTCCACTTGAAGAACATTTTAGTTTATTTGATGATGTTTTACGACGCTGCCTGATCTGTACCCTGCCTCTGCATCACACAGTAACATTAGACTTACAGACGTAGCACCTGATTAGCATCGGTGAACACACACCTACAGTAACTGGAATATTTTACTGATTTAAATTCATTCATTCATTCATTCATTCATTCATTCATTCATTTATTTTCTACCGCTTATCTGAACTTCTTGGGTCACAGGGAGCCTGTGCCTATCTCAGGCATCATCGGGCATCGAGGCAGGATACACCCTGGACAGAGTGCCAACCCATCACAGGGCACACACACACTCACACACTACGGACAATTTTCCAGAGATGCCAATCAACCTACCATGCATGTCTTTTGACCAAGGGAGGAAACCGGAGTACCCGGAGGAAACCCCCGAGGCACGGGGAGAACATGCAAACTCCACACACACAAGGTGGAGGCGGGAATCCACCTTGGAGGCGAACCCCCAACCCTGGAGGTGTGAGGCGAACGTGCTAACCGCTAAGCCACCGTGACCCCCCGCCGCCGCCAATTTAAATTTCGGAAAAAAATTATAGTAAGTAATCAAAATTTCATAGATACTGATGTAGCGTTAAAATGAAATCAATCACTAAAACTTTAACTGGAATCTTTTACAGATCAGGCAGCATCGTCTTTATCCGATCCACATCGCACGCCTAATTTAAGCTCAGGCAAGTGATCGTGGATCGGACAGCGATGTCTCCTATACAGAGAGTGTTCTTTAGGGCGGTAAAAGGCCCCAAGACCTGGGAGATGATCATGTCCATCACGAATGTTCACATATGATCACGTCCCATCCTTTTCGCACCAAACTAGAGACGGAACAAAGAAAAAAAAGAGGAAGAACTCGTGTATTAAGAGTCGTTTTTTTGGAGAAGAATGACTTGACAAATCCTTTGTCCAACCACGTCCCTTGTCCTTCGGGATATCCGGAGTATATCGCAGTCGCAATAGTGTTATGATCCATGAGATCTGTAATTTCTAGCAAAAAGTAGAAGGAAACAGATATGAAAAATATATCTTAGATTTTAATCCGAACGATCTGCGAGGCCTCGGCTAGTCACAGTTCACGCTCTTAGACGTGATGTTTTTTCGAAGGAAGACATTTTTTTTTATTTAGGAAAATAAAAAACCGGTGCTAGTTACAATGCCGTACGAGCGGCATCGCGAGGAACGCCGGAGGAACGCTCTACTGTGAGGAACACCTCTACTGGAAGACAGTCACGCTAATTACAATAACATGCTGTTTTTTTTTTTTCCACCCCTAAAGAGAAAACATGACCTCCAGCATCTCTCTCGGTCTCTCTCGCAGTTTCTCCGTCAATAGAACAAAAGGAGCCGGAGGTGTAATAAAGGAGGGAAGCCTGGAGGTAGAACGAGGCATCAAAGAGTTGAGCCGTAGGTACAGGAAGTGAAGGAGGAGCATCTACAAGGGCGCTGTTGTGCTTTTTCGGGAAGCCCTGGGCCACACGTCTCACCGCTCGGGTTGCCATGATTGAATCTGCAACATAAAACAAAAAGAAGGGACGAAGAAAAAGAGTTGAGTTTTCAGGAGACAAAAGCAAGGACCTTAAAGGAACATGACTCAATCTGGTGCTCGGTAGGAAACTTTTGTGAAGACCATGAGTGAGTGTGTGTGTGAGTGTGTGTGTGTGTGTGTGAAGGGACTTTCTAAGCAGGGTTTTGATAAGACCCGGTCATGATGAAGACTGACTCATCCTCAGCACGGTGGTTTCTCACTTTCCCATGCCATGACAATCCGGTCGGTGTGTCGAGGTCGATCTAGAGTGTCAGAACGTTCAGGCTTTGTACCTCTACATCACCACATCACCATCACACCACACGAGAACATCCACTGAACCTCAAACATCTCCCCCAAAAACAAACCTACAAACTCTTTTCTACTTCTTCTTCTTCTGCTCGGAGATTTCTGACTCAGGAGCTTTCCGTCCCACGCCGATACCCTACAGATTTACAGTTACTCAGAACATCCTTCATACTCTGACATTACAGTATAAAACTGAATGAGTAACACTTGGCTTCCTCTCCAGGTTTATTTATGTCTCTGCTCCTGCTACTTAGCTGTTCATTGTATCACATCGTATTTTGTCAAACAGCAAAAGGTTCCTTCGTCCACTATAACGTCGTCCACCGAGGTGTGTTTTATTTATTTATTTATTTATTATTATTCTCATGTGATTCATGTTCGAGCTTCGTTTTCAAGCCAAGATTAAACCATCTCTTTTTTTTTTCATTGTAAAAGTTTCTATGTACATTTAATGACAGCGTACAAGGAATTCAGGTTCGTTACAGATGTTCTGCGCTTATTTTTGGCGTTCAGCAGTAAATAGGATCTGGGTGTAGCCGCATGAAGCCCGGGGTCGGTTGGAGGAATAGATGGAAAAGCGGTGACTACTGTATGTACTGTACTATTGAAGAAATTATGCTAATGCTAATGCTAATGTGTAAACATAGAAGCTACAACACCAGATCGTAGCTTTGTGTTGAATTTTAGCTCGAGGATTGTTGAAGGAAACAATGATGAGGGAAAACTTCCTGAGATGATGTGAGGGAAAAAACCTCGAGAGGAACCAGAACGATCTTGTGAATCAATCAAACAACATACTACACACACACACACACACACACACACACACACACACACAAGCACACACTCACACACACAGACACACACACACACAGACACAGACACACACACACACACACACACACACACACACACACACACACACACACACACACACACACACACAGACACAGACACACACACACAAGCACACACTCACACACACAGACACACACACACAAGCACACACACAATCACACACACACACACACACACATACACAAGCACACACTCACACACACACACACACACACACACACACACTCACACACACTCAGAGACACACACACACATACACAAGCACACACACACAGACAGACACACTCACACACACACATACACAAGCACACACACACACACAGACAGACAGACACACACACCACACACACACACACACCACACACACACACACCACACACACACACACATATCACACACACACACATACACAACACACACCACACACACACCACTCACACACACACCCACACACACACTCACAGACACACACACACACACACACACACCCACACACACACATACACACAAGCACACACATACACACACACACACACACACACACACACACACACACACACACACACACACACACACACACACACACACACACACACACACACATACACAAGCACACACACACACACACACACAAACACATTAAAACCCCTCTGTAGTACAGGAAGTCGTGTCTGTGTAATACATCGGCTTCCTTGATCATGCTAAAAAAGTTGGATGCTACCAGAAAGCAGCTTCATGTTTGTGTAATGTTACAGAATTAACGTTCCTGAAACGTTTTATTTTATATTTTCTAAAGATCATTGCTTTACAATGTCCTCATAACGAGTAAACGATTGTGAGCGTTTAAACAAAAGAAACAAAGATATTCATAAAAATCAGATTCGACTCTTTAAGACTCTATTTTATTAAACTAGAACTTTGTTGGATTTTATATTTAAACAACAGACGAGCAAAGAGTATTAAACGGAAGTGTTCGGTAAATTAAACGTGTTAACCTCGTTAGGCGAGATGCTCCGGTCAACACTCATGAATATTGCTCAAAGTGTGAAGGTGATGAACTTTAATCCGAGATTGTGTGTGTGTGGTTTTTTTTAAGAGAGATCATTGTGAACTTTACTGCGTCAGACAGAGATGACATTATCTCTCATTGTGAGTGTTATAAAAGCCCCCTTATGTTAACATGTGACCTGAGATACCACAGGTGCTGTGTGTGTGTGTGTGTGTGTGTGTGTGTGTGTGTGTGTGTGTGTGTGTGTGTGTGTGTGTGTGTGGCAACACAGACCCAACACCTCCCTGCCCTTGGTGGGTTACCACACTTTCAGCTGTGGCCGAACTGCATGTCAGAGTTCATTTAAAACACAGCAGCGACCCTGAGGAGAACAGGTGAAGGTTAGAGCTCTGAGTTTTACGCTGATGATCGTCACGTTCCAACAAAACTTCCAACTTCACCTTCTTTAGCATGTTTTACATTTACTGAAAGATAATTCTCTGATTTAGTGATTAGTCTCGGATTAGTCTCCGTGGTTATAGATCATAAATACAGCGGGATCGTATATATTATAGATCATAAATACAGCGGGAAGGTAAAGCAGTGATTTTAACTGAGAATAAAGGAAAATAAAGAAGAAAAAACAAAACAAAATAAAAATAAAAAATAAACAAGAAAAAAATTAAGGGTTTTAATAAAAAAAAATTATAATGATAAATAAAAAATAATAGAGAAAAAATTAAGGGTTTTAATCGAGAATAATGAAAAGGTTTTATCTTTTCTTTCTTCTAATTTTATTTTATTTTTAACAGCATTCAGACGGCCAACAAATACTGCCACCAGTTTGGTGTAGAAATGTGTTAAATTCATGTCGCGTAGGGAGACAAAAACAATCGCAAGCTGAAATTTGTTAATTATAAATTATTGTTTTGTCAAAATGTAAAATATCCCAATAAAAAAGCCTCAGTCTCAAACCTTTATATTAGATGAAGGTCCAGTGATGAGCGACCTGCTAGGAAAAGACTTTAGGAGCATGTTCATGTGTGTGTGTGTGTGTTCACTGCTGTGTGTGTGTGTGTGTGTGTGTGTGTGTGTGTGTGTGTGTGTGTGTGTGTGTGTGTGTTTCTTTCTTTCTTTCTTTCTTTCTTTCTTTCTTTCTTTCTTTCTTTCTTTCTTTCTTTCTTTCTTTCTTTCTTTCTTTCTTTCTGTGTGTGTGTGTAAAGGCTCTTATATACATGAGTCTTGTCTGTCTTCTCCTCAGAACATCATTTCCAAAAATTTCCTGCACATTGAAACATGACTAGATGAAACATGTAGAGTGAAAGTGACCAATTCACCCAGTATTACGTGTGAAATCTCACGAGGATGTTGGTGATCGAGAGAAATACACAATAACTACAGGAAAGGAGATAAGTGCAACAGTGCAGTGAAGTAAGTGACGTGACGTACGGCTAAGTACGGTGACTCAGACTCAGCATTCGTTCTCTGTGTTTAACCCATCCAAAGTGCACACACACACACACACACACACACAACAGCAGTGAACACACACACACACACACACCGTGAACACACACCCGGAGCAGTGGGCAGCCATTTATGCTGCGGCGCCCGGGGTGCGGTTGGGGGGGTTCGGTGCCTTCGGTGTATTGCCGGCCCAAGACTCGAACCCACAACCTTGGGGTTAGGAGTCAAACT
>NC_062530.1:1979563-1984563 GCF_022655615.1 Tachysurus fulvidraco | reverse complement strand
TGTGTGTGTGCTTTTTGTGTGCCCGCGCGCTGTCTGTCTCTCTCTTTTCTCTTTTGCTGCTCTAGCTCCTCTCTGGCTCTCTCGCTCTCCTCGCTAGCTATCCAGCTCCTCGCCTCTGAATGGAAATTTCCAGAACATTTGTTTGCAGAAGGAGAAGGAAGCCACAGCTGGACTTTTCTTCCTCTATTAAGTCGTATTTTAAGAGCCGTAGAAACGAAGTCTGCTTCTCCTTCTTTTTTTTTCTTCTTCAGAAAAAAGTTTCGATCAGATCAGATTAGACATGACAGAGTTTTAAACAAGTGGGAAAAAGCACAGGCGTGTAAACGATCGGTGGTGAAACGTGTTGATTTCTACACTGACTTTTATACTTTACAGGATTTTTTAAAGATTATTATTATTATTATTATTATTATTATTATTATTATTATTATTATTATTATTATCATTATTATTGTTATTATTATTATTATTATTATTATTCGTTCATTTCTTTTTTAGAAGTGGTGAATATCTGAGAAGCTGAAACTAATGAAAATAAAAATTTACACGTTTGTGAAAAATAAACATTAGCATCGTTGTGACTGTAAGTTTACGTCTCTTTTATACCTTTATTTATTTATTTATTTATTTATTTATTTATTTATTTATTTATTTATTTTTTGTTCATGATAAAGTCTGTAGTGTCAGAATCATTGGATTGTTTTGCTGTAAATGTGATTAGATAGATAGATAGATAGATAGATAGATAGATAGATAGATAGATAGATAGATAGATAGATAGATAGATAACGAGAGAAAGAGATAGATAGATAGATAGATAGATAGATAGATAGATAGATAGATAGATAGATAGATAGATAGATAGATAGATAGATAGATAGATAGATAGAGAAAGGGATAGATAGATAGATAGATAGATAGATAGATAGATAGATAGATAGATAGATAGATAGATAGATAGATAGATAGATAGATAGATAGATAGATAGATTTTTTTAAACACCATGTTGACAGATATCACATATAGATGTGTAAATGTTTTCTAAAAAAATATTTTAAAAATAAGAATATTGAATTTAATTGATTTAATTGATTTAATCTGATTCATCAATTAAATCTGAAGAATCTAATCTGAACATGGTCTACCTCAAGACTCCAGCTAACAACGGGCTAAATATCTTGTTGGAATAAAAACATGTCCTTGTGTTCATTTTATTTATTTATTTTAAATATCGTATATTATTTAAAAAAAAAAATATATATATATATATATAATACTTTTGCACTATACTGTGAAACTGCACATTTATTGTGCATAAAAGAGTGGAAGTGTGAAGATGAAGAAAGAAGACATGCAGGAGTCGGGTGCTGAAAAACAGAGAGGAGATATCTGTCATGTGTGAAGAGGAAGGAAGGAAGGAAGGAAGGAAGGAAGAAAGAAAGAAAGAAAGAAAGAAAGAAAGAAAGAAAGAAAGAAAGAAAGAAAGAAAATAGATTTAGTGAATTTAGAGTGAGGGATAAAAAAAAGAGAGCCTCGTGGTGTAACGCTAGCAGAAGAGAGAGATTTGATTTGAGACAAGGCTCAGAAATGCTAATGAGACGTTTAGAACTAGCCTCACGTTGCTGCGCTCGCTTCTCTGACACTTAGGAAGGCTAGCGTGTTAGCATTTATCCTGGCAGTCATGTCTTTACACCCATCATAAGTCAAGGAGAAGATGCTGAATACGGTAAACACGCACACAAAAAAAACTAATAATAATAATAATAAAAAAATTCCAACAGAACTGTGGACCTGTTCTGCCAAAAAAAGTAGCAAGAAAAACTTCTGAAACAATGACAGGTTTCTACGGAAACTAGACACGTAGCTAAAAAGTTAGGCGTCCAAGCTAGTTAACTTTTTCTTCTTTTTTTTAACTGTTATATGTTTTGCTAACTTCTAGGCATCCTTATAAGCATAAAGTTTGTTTCACTAACAACATAAATCCATAAAAGTGCCACCTTTCCGATTGAGGTTTCAAGCCTAGCTAGCTCAGATTAGCTTACTGGTTTTCCCACAATGTCCTCTGACCCCGAAATACCGTATGTACCTATAGTCTCCTCACCACAGCTGTACACTGTGTTTGGGGTGAACCTTCAGTCCTGTTCTTGTCTTAGTGATGTCTTGGTGTCAGTTGTAAGGGTTTGGGTCTTGATCTTGGACTTTAATACCCCTTTTCCACCAAAAAGAATTGGGTGCCGGTTCAGAGCTAGTGCTGGCTACAGTGTGACGTCACCGTATAAGTGTCGCGTTACACAGCGACGTTAGCGCAGCAGCGACAAACACAAACACAACATCAACAATGGCGGATGTTTTTTTACTGTTAATGCTCATGGCTTTGTGAACCTACATTAACACCCAAACACGGCGAATCCGACGTGTACGTGCGGCTCCGTGTGATCTGTATAAACGGAGGTTGTGATCGAGAAAGTACATAACGTTATTTTATCATTAACACAGATAAAACTTAGCCTTAGCATGTAGCTACCTACTGTCATGTGTGCTGATAACTGATCATATCGCGGTAAAGTAAAAGTGTATTAAACATTAGTATACTTAAGGTACATTATCAAATGCGCTAACAGTAGCCCCGCCCACAGCTCCTGACGCAAGCGGTTCTTAAGTCTAGACCAGCAACGTTTTGGTGCTACTTAAGAACCACTTTTCCTCGTTCAGAGCCGGTCGAAAAAGAAAGAACTGGTTCTAAATTAGGCTCCGAACCAGCCTCGGTGGAAAAGGGGCAATAGTGTCTCAGATCTTTGTTAGTTAAAAAAATCTGACTCTTCTCTTAGGAGCCTTGGTTCTGATCGTTAAAGGTCATCGGTTATGGAGATTAGTCTCATTTCTGGTTGCTAAGAGGCTTTTTGGGGGCTTAGTCAGTCATGTTTTGCTTTGGTGTAGGTTCTTACTAGACCTGATCTTGTTTTGTCATCTTGCTCTCTGCTGTTTGTCTAGAATGGGTAAGGATGTTCTTTTGTTGTGGACTGGTAAGGGTCTGGGGGGCACGGTGGTTTAGCGGTTAGCACGTTCGCCTCATACCTCCAGGGTTGGGGGTTCGATTCCCGCCTTCGCCTTGTGTGTGTGGAGTTTGCATGTTCTCCCCGTGCCTCGGGGGTTTCCTCCGGGTACTCCGGTTTCCTCCCTCGGTCCAAAGACATGCATGGTAGGTTGATTGGCATCTCTGGAAAATTGTCCGTAGTGTGTGTGTGTGTGTGAATGAGTGTGTGTGTGCCCTGTGATGGGTTGGCACTCCGTCCAGGGTGTATCCTGCCTCGATGCCCGATGACGCCTGAGATAGGCACAGGCTCCCCGTGACCCGAGAAGTTCAGATAAGCGGTAGAAAATGAATGAATGAATGAATGAATGGTAAGGGTCTTAGTCTATTTTCCTGTAGGCTGATAAGATCGTTGGTCTTATTTTCTTTTTAACCCGTAAGAGTGTTGGCCTTGATTTGTTGTTGATCGATAAGGATCTTGATCTTGTGTACAGTAAGTTTAAGGCGTTGTTTTGTTGGTTTGCCTTGGTCTTGTATTGAAGTCAGGTGGTAAGGGTCTAGTCCTGGTTTGGGTGTTGGCTGGTACTGTAAGGGTCTTGTTTTGGTCTATCATTAAGGGTCCTGGTTTGGTGTTAGTTGGTATGGATAATGACTTGTAAAGATTTTGGTCTGATGTTAATCTTGACCATGTTCAGGTGTACGGAGGTGTGGGACTTGGTTTATTTATATTCCTGACCTTTTTGAACTTGAAACTTTTTCTTCTTGTAGATAGATTAATAAGAAGAAAGCCAGAGTACGGTAGAAAGGGTGTTTTGTTTTGGAACTTTTTTTTTTTTTTTTAGATTTGAAAAGAGAACTTAGTCATCCAGCTGCCATACGACGAATGTATTGCTATTTTGATGTGGCTGATGTGAGAGACAACAGTAATGTGTCACCTCCGTGTATGCCGTAGATCCTGCTGTGTGGGATGGTGAGAATATGAAGAAACAAAATAAAACTTAATTAGCTGTTTCTAGGGACGCGTCTAGAAATCTACGAATATTTAAAACTCCTTAATCATCTCTGACTCTCCATCTTATTTTATTTAAACTTCATTAAATATTAAGTTCTCATTTTCTCATTAAAGGCAATCACTCGAGACCGACTCAGACTCGACTGGTGGCAAAAACCAGATCAGGTCAAGAAACCGTAGATGTTCTTCGGTCGTCTTGTTAAAGAACACACGGTTCTGTTCGATATAGATCCCTACTACTGTTGTATTTATTTAATTATTTTGCCATGAGAAGGTTCAGATAAGACCCTCGTTGTCTAAACATCCCCTAACTATCCTGACTCTCCAACACGACCCATCTGTATGGCGATGCAGGCAGGTGCGTTTCATCCTGAAACTATCACAATTTCATGCCATGTAAGATCGATAGTTCAGATGGTACGTTGTGTTTAGGTAATTTAACCGAAGTTTAATCCACCCACACTTTGTACGTCAGTCACAACCACCGTGACGAGGTACGGGTTTCACTCGGAGCAAACGCGGCACCTACACAACACAATAAAACACAACACAACACAACATAGAGCTGATTCCAAAAACACGAGAGGAAAGAAAATCTATTTACGTAAAGTGTCACATGGTGTAAAGGTGAACGTTGTTGTTGTTGTTGTTGTTGTTGTTGTTTTGTGTATTTACATTGTGTACAGTGCTGATGGTGTGCGGCTCGGGTGGATGTGGGCATGACTTCCTTTTCTAAAAGGCCACAGTGTAAATAGTGCAATGACAGAACTGAGTATTTCTATCTATCTATCTATCTATCTATCTATCTATCTATCTATCTATCTATCTATCTATCTATCTATCTATCTATCTCTTTCTCTCATTCTCTATCTATCTATCTATCTATCTATCTATCTATCTATCTATCTATCTATCTATCTATCTATCCCTTTCTCTCGTTATCTATCTATCTATCT
>NC_062530.1:1974563-1977063 GCF_022655615.1 Tachysurus fulvidraco | reverse complement strand
ACACCGCTTGGCATCTGCGTCCCGGCCACTTTTAGCTTGGTATTTTGACACGGAATAATAAACTTGTAATGGCGAGCACATGTTTGGCTTCCCGTCTTGGCTTTCCGGCTCTGCGGCGCGAGCGGCCCGATCCGATTCACAGCTAAAGGCATCGCTCGCGGCTTCGGTCTGATCACCGACGCTAAAACAAACGCAGACAGACCGACGCAATTGTCACGGCTTCATTACCTTCCGCTTCCACACCTCATGTCATTTTATTATAAAGTTTTTCTTTTCTTCATCCCCACGTTTCATGCGAATAACTCTGCGACATGATTCAGATCTTAAGTAAATGATTATGTAAATATTATATAAATATAAACCAACCAAATAAATCTTAACTAGTTATGTTTGTATGTTAGATAGCTAGATAAATATTAACTAGCCAGATAACGGAAAACCAACCGTATTATGTTAGCTAGCCAGATTTAAATATTAGCTAGGCTTAACGGTTAACTAGCTAAATTTAAATGTCAGTTAACCAGATTTATATGTTAGCTAACCAGATAAAGGTTAACTAGCTACGTTTGAATGTTACCTAACCATGGAAATGTTAGCTAAGTAGATAAATATTAACTAGCCAGATAACGGATAGCCAACCGTATTATGTTATCTAGCCAGATTTAAACGCTAGCTAGGCTAGCTTAAACATTAAATTTAACTAGCTAAATTTAAACGTTAGTTAGCCAGATTTATATGTTAGCTAACCAGATAAAGGTTTATTTGCCAGATTTGCTAAAAGCTAAATGGATAGCTAAATGGTTTATGTTAGCTAGCCAGATAAAGGTTAACTAGCTACATTTGAATGTTACCTACCCATGTAAATGTTAGCTAAGTAGATAAATATTAACTAGCCAGATAAAGTATAGTTAACCAGATTATCTTAGCTAGCCAGATGAAGGTTAACTAGCTACATTTGAATGTTACCTACCCATGCAAATGTTAGCTAGGTAAATAAATATTAACTAGCCAGATAACGGAAAGCCAACCGTATTATGTTAGCTAGCCAGATTTAAACGTTAGCTAGGCTTAACGCTTAACTAGCTAAATTTAAATGTTAGTTAACCAGATTTATATGTTAGCTAACCAGATGAAGGTTAACTAGCTACGTTTGAATGTTACCTAACCATGGAAATGTTAGCTAAGTAGATAAATATTAACTAGCCAGATAACGGATAGCCAACCGTATTATGTTATCTAGCCAGATTTAAACGTTAGCTAGGCTTAACGCTTAACTAGCTAAATTTAAATGTTAGCCAGATTTATATGTTAGCTAACCAGATAAAGGTTTATTTGCCAGATTTGCTAATAGCTAAATGGATAGCTAAATGGATTATGTTAGCTAGCCAGATAAAGGTTAACTAGCTACATTTGAATGTTACCTACCCATGTAAATGTTAGCTAAGTAGATAAATATTAACTAGCCAGATAAAGTATAGTTAACCAGATTATGTTAGCTAGCCAGATGAAGGTTAACTAGCTATGTTTGAATGTTACCTACCCATGCAAATGTTAGCTAGGTAAATAAATATTAACTAGCCAGATAACGGATAGCCAACCGTGTTATGTTAGCTAGCCAGATTTAAACGCTAGCTAGGCTAGCTTAAACATTACATTTAACTAGCTAAATAAAAGGTCAACTAGCTATGTTTGAATGTTACCTACCCATGTAAATGTTAGCTAGGTAATTAAATATTAACTAGCCAGGTAAAGGATAGTTAACCAGATTATGTTAGCTAGCCAGATGAAGGTTAACTAGCCACATTTACACCTTTGACAAACACAATTCAAATTTTAATTAGCCAGAAAATGTACACATACAGTTAGCTAGCCAGATTTAAATATGATCTTGGTAGGCAGTTAAATGTGACATAGGGAGGGTAAAAGGGTAAAAGCGGTAATAAAGCTCCGTTCTGGTGTTATTGAGTTCTCTGGATGTTCAGGATCTTCTCAGAGCCCTCACACATCCTCGGCGCTCGTCGTCTCTCTGTGTGATTGGCGTGTAATTATCTCTGAGTCGATGCGCTCTGAGATCTCACACATCCGTATATGAACGTGTGACTCGGGCGGCTGAGTACAGGACGTGTACAGATACACACACGTGAGATTAAAGAAACACAATAGCAGAGTCTACTAACACACACACACACACACACACACACACGTATGATGGACAGCGAGTCTGAGTTTTAAAGACACTTCGGGCCGCGTGAAAGCTCCGATTCCAGTTCTGGCAGCTTGATGGTCCATAAGCTCCTGATTTCTGCCTGCTGTCATAATTACTGTCATTTCACTTCTCAGTCCAGCTGCACTTCTGCCACTACTAATGGATGAGAAGCTAACGGAAAAAAACGGACAGAATAATGTCTCATAATCGATCACGTGTGTGTAACGTACATTAGACACCGATATAGAAATATATAAAATACCTAAAGTCTGTGAGAGGAACTTTTTATCTGCA
>NC_062530.1:1969563-1972063 GCF_022655615.1 Tachysurus fulvidraco | reverse complement strand
TCACGCATCCTGACAATAAAACGGAGATGCTCCAAAAGGTGAATGTCACCGTGCAGGAAAGCCACTAAGTTCAGGCTTAAAATTCTGACTAATAAACACACAGAGACTCCGAATGCTGACAGTCTGTAATGCTGCAAATGACCTCATATTAAATATATATATATATAATAAAAATAAAATGTATCTATCTATCTATCTATCTATCTATCTATCTATCTATCTATCTATCTATCTATCTATCTATCTATCTATCTGTTTGTTTGTTTGTTTATTTATTTATTTGTTTATTTATTTTATTTGTATCTCCACTCTTCTTTCTTTTAACTTTTTATTTTTATTTTTGCCTATTTCACTGTTTCTTTATTTTTAATAATCCTTATGGAGAACAAGAAAAAAAAAGATAAAAAGGTTAAACCTTTTTAATAAACTAAACAAAAAAAAAGCACGAAACGACCATTAAACTATTTCCAAAAAAGTAGAATCATTTAAGTAAAGATGCGATTTTATAGATATTGTACGTAAATATCCATCAAAAATAAAATGCTCCAGGAAACGAATCAGAGCTGTGGAGTTAATTACGTTCCTTTAGCAGCACCTGTAAATGTGTCGTTACTATAGAAACGGATTCAAACCTCAGAACCTGACGGTGCAGAGGTATACGGTACGTACTGTACGACCCGGCACGAACAGAACGGAAGCGCTTCTGAAGCTACCTGGATGTTATGTAACGTCTAAGACGATTCATTTAGCATTAGCATTAGCGTCAAACATCATGGCGGACACGTGATGGAGGAGCGGGAACGCAGCCATGCCGTTTATCTCTAATTGAATAGCGACGCTTTAGACTCGCAGAGCTCGGGTCAGCACAATCAGCCCGAGCGTTTCACTGAACGCCGTCCTGCAGGTCTAATAACTCATATAAGAACAGTTGGCAGCTGCACACACACACACACACACACACACACACACACACGGGCACACACATGGGCACACAATGTGGACATCACCAGGGATGGAGGTTGCGGAATCGAATTCAAATGGAAATAATGTGCAATGTCAGAAATAATTAGAAGGGAAAAAAGTAAATATCACATTCTGGAAAAACCTCCAGTCAGATTGTGATGACGATGTCACGAAGCTCTGATGCTGTACGGAGTCCGAACAACGCCAGCGATGTTAATGGTGTTATTGGCAGGACACCAGACTTTCCTTTTCACTTATACGAGCCTGATGACACTTTTTTTAATCATTAGATAAGAAAAAAAAGATCTATAAATCAGTCCGATGTACAGAGCGATATTCAAATCTCTGTTATTAAAAGTGTTGGAACAACAATATCAGATTTATGCGTACAGGTTGTTTTATGGATTGATCATTACGGTGCGAGTGGCTCCGTGAAGCATGAGGACTTTTTAATCTGTTTCGATTGCTCTGCAGTGCGACAGTGTGGAGAGAGAGAGAGAGAGAGAGAGAGAGAGAGAGAGAGAGAGAGAGAGAGAGAGAGAGAGAGAGAGAGAGAGACTGAGAGAGAGAGAGAGAGAGAGAGAGAGAGAGAGAGAGAGAGAGAGAGAGAGCAAAAAGTAAAAAATAGCAGGAGAAAGAATGTGTGCGCTACATGTAGATGTTCAGGTAAAAAAAATAATTAATAAATTAAGATGTAATTCTACATTCGTTTCTAATGAATAATTTATGACTCATTATTTTATTTGTCTTTATTTTCATTCCCCAATTTAATCCGACATGATGAAGTTAACGCTGATTAATATTAGATGTTTAATTCGATTTTATTTATCATTACCTTTATTTATTATCTACACCAGTTACGTATCTCATTATTCACCACACCGAGTAAAGACTCGTCTCACGGACAAAACTACATCTATACAACGTCTTTATTCAACAGGAAGTGTGTAAAAGAACACAACATGAAAAAAATAAATATCAACGAGGAGAAGGTGGAGGAGATGAAGGGGGTAAAGGAGCAAATGTAAAGGGTGAAGGAGATGTACGGTGTAGCAGGTGTAAAAGGTCTAAAGGTTGGAGCAGGTAGGTGTAGGTAGATGAAGTGTAGAAGGTGGAGTGAGTGTAGAAGGTGGAGCATGTGTAGAAGCTGGGGGAGGTTTAGAAGGTGGATGAGGTGGAGGAGGTGTAGAAGGTGGAGCAGCTGGAGTGAGTGTAGAAGGTGGATCAGGTGGAGCGAGTGAAGAAGGTGGAGCAAGTGAAGACGGTGGAATAGGTGGAGCGAGTGTAGAAGGTGGAGCAGGTGGAGTGAGTGTAGAAGGTGGAGCAGGTATAGAAGCTGGGGGAGGTTTAGAAGGTGGAGAAGGTGGAGTGAGTGTAGAAGGTGGAGCATGTGTAGAAACTGGGGGAGGTTTAGAAGGTGGATGAGGTGGAGGAGGTGTAGAAGGTGGAGCAGCTGGAGTGAGTGTAGAAGGTGGATCAGGTGGAGCGAGTGAAGAAGGTGGAGCAAGTGAAGACGGTGGAATAGGTGGAGCGAGTG
>NC_062530.1:1942063-1957063 GCF_022655615.1 Tachysurus fulvidraco | reverse complement strand
CAGTCACACACACACACACACACACACACACACACACACACACACACACACACACACACACACACAGATAGATCACACAGACACACACACACACACACACACACACATACATTTACAGCATGTGGCAGACCCCTTATCCAGAGCGATGTACATAAGAGCTTAAATCTCTAACACTGAACACATTAATGCTGCTCACTGGGTTACAGACTTAAGATACCATGAGTTTAAAACATTTGTTCAAAGTTACAATGAAAAAGTGTCAAAGGTTTTTTTTTACACAAACACACACAAACCACACACACACACAACTGTCTCTCACACACACACACACCACACACACACACAACTCTCTCTCTCACACACACACACACACACACACACACACACACACCCCTCTCTCTCTCTCACACACACACACACACACACACACACACACACACACACACACACACACACACACACACACACACACACACAGCTCTCTCACACTATAAACGTTGTTGACGTTGCTCAACGATACAATATGAAGTTGAGGTTAACATGCGTTATTCCACTTGTGTATGTTTATACACACACTCAGGAGAAGAAGAAGGATTTGAACGTTTTAGTGATTTGTTCCGGATTGTCTAGCGTGCTAATCTCATCCTCCTCAACCTTCTGAAAGAAAGAAACTACATCTCATTAACCCCCTCAGAGCATGTCATGTCCCACGTGTCACGCGTCTTCACGTGTGTGACGTTTTTGTTGAATATTCCACGTGCGATTACGATAACGTCGATTCGAAGGAACGTATTTCATCCGAACAGAATGGAAACGGTTAAAGGTGCATCATTAATTGTTAAACAGATCGTAATGCGAGAACACATGAGAGGACGATTATAGGACGTAGCATCACTTTAGAGAACGCATAAAAGCAAAAGATTTAAACGTAAGCCCTGGGCTGCACTCGCTCCACCTTGAATAATTTACCACAGGGAATGAATTATTCACATTAACGTCATGCTTAATGTTTACTGTATGTCAACAGCCTGCTCTAAGTCGGTTTAGTACTTCAGGATTATAGGATCATCCGTACGCGTGTTGTACAGGAAGAACCCGCTCTAGGCCATTATGCTCCTTCTAATAGGATTCGTCCGAAAGGTGCGGAGAAAAAAAGAGAGAGAACAGAAAGGCTGAGGACTTCTCTGAAAAGCCACGAAGCAGAATCGGCTCGGTCGGAGAACGGCGGGAGGACAGGACACCCGGACGACTCGTACGAGGACAGAACAGGGGCTGGTCGTCCCACCGGACTAAACACTAGTGAATCAATAGCGTCTCTGACTCTGTGACACAGTAATTACCTTTAAATTGTGTCCATTGATTAGCCAAAAAAAAAAGACATGTCCAGGCAACGATCAGGGGAAAAAACATCACACGTCTCGTCTGTGTGCTAGCATGCTAGCATTGCGATCATTCATTCATTCATTCATCTTCTACCGCTTATCTGAACTTCTCTGGTCACGGGGAGCCTGTGCCTATCTCAGGCGTCATCGGGCATCGAGGCAGGATACACCCTGGACGGAGTGCCAACCCATCACAGGGCACACACACACTCTCATTCACACACACACTCACACACTACGGACAATTTTCCAGAGATGCCGATCAACCTACCATGCATGTCTTTGGACCGGGAGAGGAAACCGGAGTACCCGGAGGAAACCCCCGAGGCACGGGGAGAACATGCAAACTCCACACACACAAGGCGGAGACGGGAATCGAACCCCCGACCCTGAAGGTGTGAGGCTAACATGCTAGCATTGCAATTAGCACAAGACAAATTAATGATACGTTTTATCAGTTAGCTTAAACAAGATTCGGCTAGTTTCCCAGAAGAAGAAGAAGGCATGAAGGCACGACAGGCCACCAAGACTGTAGATGATATTAGCTGAATAGTAACATGACTAGCGTTACGGCTAGCAACGATCCCATGATGGAGTTGCGTAAGTGGAGATTACAAAACGACTAGAATTCAGAAATCGTTAAATTACAAGCAGTCTGTTTGAAGTAAATCTGAATGCTAGCTGGCGAGCCAGGCATTTAACCTACAACCTAAAAGCTATATAGCTGTTTAACCCAAAACAAAGTTAGCTAGCTCTGAAGGAAGCTACTCGTTATTGTGCTAAGAACAAAGCACACACATCTCAGCCTGGATGTTCTTTTCAAATGAAACCTAACACAAGTGAGCCAGAGTTCATCTCGAGAGAGCAAGATGGAGGAAGGTGGAGGTTGTTATTCATCGTGTTCTAGTACTTCCTTTCTATCGTGATCTCCAGGCCCAACAATCTTTCAGCTCTGAAGCCACTTCACGATGGTTTAAGCATCTTTACATCTTCACAGCTTTTGCAGCAACATCTAGAAGTGAAACAAAGCCTACTTCCTTTTTTGGAGCTGTTAGAATCGAATGTGGTGTTGAAGTGTGTGGTGTTCACCAAAACGTCTTCCTGTTGGAACCTCTGGCTTTTTAAATCCATCGTTTAGAGAAACTAAAACGTACAGTATGTAGTCAGCAGTATGGATCGTTTTAGCCAAACTTCTCGGAGCAGAGGAACACAGAGGAACACAGAGGAACATAGAGGAACACAGAGGAACACAGAGGAACATAGAGGAACACAGAGGAATATAGAGGAACACAGAGGAACATAGAGGAACACAGAGGAACGTAGAGGAACGTAGAGGAACACAGAGGAACACAGAGGAACATAGAGGAACACAGAGGAACACAGAAGAACACAGAGGAACACAGAGGAACACAGAGGAACATAGAGGACCACAGAGGAACATAAAGGAACACAGAGGAACATAGAGGAACACAGAGGAACATAGAGGAACGTAGAGGAACACAGAGGAACACAGAGGAACACAGAGGAACATAGAGGAACATAGAGGAACACAGAGGAACATAGAGGAACATAGAGGAACACAGAGGAACACAGAGGAACACAGAGGAACATAGAGGAACACAGAGGAATATAGAGGAACATAGAGGAACATAGAGAATGTTCTAGGTGCTGAGATATCACCAGGTCCTGAAGTGAGCTTGTCATACACACTAATATACAAATGTTCTGTTAGAGGAAACTAATCTAACCCTAACCCTAACCCTAACCCTAACTAATGTGATGAGTTTGGCTCCGATATTTTTATTTCTCACTGACTGCCTTTCTATCAGCTATAAAAGAGTCGATCCTCCAGCTCTCTCGTCTCTCGTCTCTCGTCTCTCTCTCGATGTTAATAAGACATTACGTCGTGTTACTGAGAAAAAAAGATGGGGAAAGAAAGTTTACAGCTCTGACTGATACAGAGCGCTAACACGAGAGACTCCTTCATTAATAAAGGCTAATTAAGATGAGACAGTTCATACACGTCCGTGGGAATGAGCCGTTACTATAGAAATGATAAAGAGATCTAAAGCTGCTGTTAACTTCCGACCAATCAGAATCCAGAATTCAGCATCATGATCATTCTATGTATAAAACATACGCAGATTGCTAAACAAAGACCAGGACTCAATGTCTGTCTGTCTAATTCTCTTTCTCTTTCTCTTTCTCTCTCTCTCTCTCTTCCTCTCTCTCTGTCTCTCTCTCTCTCTCTCTCTCTCTCTCTCTCTCTCTCTCTCTCTCTCTCTCTCTCTCTCTTTCGACCAGTCGACGCTGTTCATTTCATCCCTCTTGTCTGTATAATGGGATGTAATGAGGCGACGTTTCCAGGCTGCCTGTTAGGTCGGTAGACGGCTGGATGTTGGCAGGTGAAGATACGACATTTTATGACTGAAACACTGGTGAGTTAAAATCACAGCAGCTTTAACAGTAAGGTTTTTGTGTCTTATAATAAACAACAACAACAACAACAACAACAACAACAACAACAACAACAACATGCTGTAGTATTCATTATGTTAACAATGTAATAAATATGAATGACAAAACTCTTATTTAATTTGATTCAATTTATTGGACTCTAATTCCCTTCCCCCATTTTTCCATTTTTCCATTTTTCCATCCATTCATTCATTCATTGATTCATTCATTCATTCATTCATTCATTCATTCATTTATTTATTTATTTATTTATTTATTTATTTATTTATTTATTTATTTATTTATTGCCTTCATTTGTGTTATTGTGGAAAAATACTGGAATAAACAAACTCTTTATAATGTTAGTATATGTAAGAGAAAGAAAGAAAGAAAGAAAGAAAGAAAGAAAGAAAGAAAGAAAGAAAGAAAGAAAAGCCCCACACACACACGTGATGCCCCACACGTCCTCAGCACACGTTGACGACAGAATGAAGCAGTTACGAGCTTTAAATGGCTTCCTGAGAAGCTCTGAGTGTTTATCAGAGGAACTCAGGCGAGGAGCTGCTGAAGGCTCACTGATAAGAAAGGTGGAGATGTTTGAGGAAGTCGGTTAGAAATCAGAGGTAAATGAGAAGCAGTGAGATTTTCATGGGTGACTGAATCCTGACGCTCAGTGACCGTGGATTCGATGGACGACAAAATAGACTCAGTTATTCTAAATAAGTGTGTAATAAGTGACTCATAAATATATACGAATAAGTAGTAATTAAACCTGCTAAATTATTATTAATTATTAAATAAATAAATAAATAAATAAATAAATAAATAAATAAATAAATAAATAAAAACTGTTTTAGAACTACTTTGAGTACATAATGACACACAGTAAAAAAAAATGTTGAATAATGAAATCATTAAATGTATAACATTTTGTCATCAATTATTTATTTATTTATTTATTTATTTATTTATTTATTTATTTATTTTCCTCCTGTTTTATCGTGTCCTTATTATTGACCGGACGTCTTCCTCACGTCTCGCTCCACGGTGGTGTTGATATGAAGCTCGTATGTAAGTAGACACGCAGGACTTTAAGAACGTGTAGAGTTTCATCACTATTTCTGTTTTTCTCTACAATACTAGAAGTGATAGATTTATAGAAAACATTTTTTCTCCACACAGACGTTTGTATCTTCAGAGTAAACGTTGATATCGAACCCATTTCTGCTCTCTGAGAAGCTCCGAGCGTTCGTTCGTCTAAAAAGCAGCTCAGATTTCTCTTCAACACTAAAATCCAGTGTAAGACAGAGGGAAAAACACACGTCTAAAACACACCGGAAGAACGACAGACTCGCTTTCGATCAGACTCACAGACACGACTTTTTTTACACCGTTAAAAACGTCTCACACCAAACACGCCGTCCGTTTCTACGTCGGTATTCGGACGTTTATGAGGCGAAGCAATCGATGTACTCGATTGATGTGTGTTTTATACATGTATAGTTGTGTTAATGTGACTATTCTGCGCTCCAGGGAACAGACAGGCCTTCCGTCGTCTCACACGACCTCGTCTCCCGAACCCTGGAATGTAAACCCAGGAGTAAGGACTTGACAAACGTGTCCCCACTAACCACAGACCTCCGTGGAAGTCGACTACTGTATTTCTGTTAAAGGGAGGAGGGGTTTCTGCTCACGATCAATCACGAGGCTGAGATAGAAGCGATAGTGCAGCATCAGTGCAGATGGAGGGGAAGTGGCGTAACGCTATACGGCTACAGGAAACGCGCGGGAAGTCCTGAAGCTTCTCTGGCCAAGCAGAAACGTCGAGCTCTGAAGAAGCATGTGGGCCTCTTCAAAGGAAACAATAAAATATTAAGCGACACTGGATACCTCGTCTCCTCTGGCTGTGGACCTGAGGACATAGGAACAGCCGTGTGTGTGTGTGTGTGTTTGTGTGTGTGTGTGTGTGTGTGTGTGTGTGTGTGTGTGTGTGTGTGTGAGGGAAAAGCAGGTTAACAAAGAGGTCAGGACAAATAGACATGGAGGTGATGCTCACAGCTGCTGCAACACCCCAGTGACTCCAGAGCAGAAAGAAAGAAAGAAAGAAAGAAAGAAAGAAAGAAAGAAAGAAAGAAAGAAAGAAAGAAAGAAAGAAAGAAAGAAAGAAAGAAAGAATTAAAGTCTCCTCCCGCTTGTAGTTTTGTCACATCATTTAGTGAGAAATATTTCTGACCTCTGGACACATCCTTAATCCTTCTGGTCTGTTCATGACCACTGACACAATGACATGTTGGTGTTGTGTTTGTTGTGTTTGTCAGTGTTGTTGTTCGTAGTGTTGGTGTTATTATCGTTGTTGTGGTTGTTGCTGTTGTCCGTGCTCTTAGTCGTGTCTTTGTTGTTGTCGGTGTTGTTGTCGGTGTTGATGGTAGTTTTGGTGTTGTCATTGTTGCTGGTGGTGTTGTCAGTGTTGTTGTTGGTTTTGTCAGTTTTGGTGGTGTTGTTGTTGTCAGTGTTGGTGGTGGTGCTGTTGTCAGAGTTGGTGGTGTTGCTGTCATTGTTGGTGGTAGTGCTGTTGTCAGTGTTGGTGGTGTTGTCATTGTTGGTGGTGGTGCTGTTGTCAGTGTTGGTGGTGTTGTCATTGTTAGTGGTGGTGCTGTTGTCAGTGTTGGTGGTGTTGTCATTGTTGGTGGTGGTGCTGTTGTCAGTGTTGGTGGTGTTGTCATTGTTGGTGGTGGTGCTGTTGTCAGTGTTGGTGGTGTTGTCATTGTTGGTGGTGGTGCTGTTGTCAGTGTTGGTGGTGTTGTCATTGTTGGTGGTGGTGCTGTTGTCAGTGTTGGTGGTGTTGTCATTGTTGGTGGTGGTGCTGTTGTCAGTGTTGGTGGTGTTGTCATTGTTGGTGGTGGTGCTGTTGTCAGTGTTGGTGGTGTTGTCATTGTTGGTGGTGGTGCTGTTGTCAGTGTTGGTGGTGTTGTCATTGTAGGTGTTGGTGCTGTTGTCAGTGTTGGTGGTGTTGTCATTGTTGGTGGTGGTGCTGTTGTCAGTGTTGGTGGTGTTGTCATTGTTGGTGGTGGTGCTGTTGTCAGTGTTGGTGGTGTTGTCATTGTTGGTGGTGGTGCTGTTGTCAGTGTTGGTGGTGTTGTCATTGTTGGTGGTGGTGCTGTTGTCAGTGTTGGTGGTGGTGCTGTTGTCAGTGTTGGTGGTGTTGTCATTGTTGTTGTCATTGTTGTTGTCAGTGTTGTTGTTGTTGTCAGTGTTGGCGGTGTTGTTGTTGTCAGTGTTTCTTGGTGTTGTTGTTGTCAGTGTTGGTGGTGTTGTCAGTGTTGGTGGTGTTGTTGTCAGTGTTGTTGTTGTTGTTGTTGTTGTTGTCAGTGTTGTTGTTGTTGTCAGTGTTGTTGTTGGTGGTTGTGTTGTTGTTGTTTATGCTGATGGCAGCAGTGCTGATGTTTTCAGTGCATCAGTTTTAACAATTGCAGCGCGGACTTTTATAACTCTTTATGTGTAAGACTTGTGTTTTAGTCACCAGTGGGAGAGAAGTCAAGCGGCTATAAACAAGACATACACACACGCACACACACACACACACACACACACACACACACACACACACACACACACACACACACGTTCTTGTCTTTCACACACAATGTTTATATTAATAAGTGTGATCGGTCTAACCTGGTTCCTACCCAGTGTGAAGAACCTGAGCTCAGTCAGAAACGCTGCTCACAGCTCCGCCTGAGTGTGTCTGAGATCCAACACTTAGCAGTGACTTTCCTGGACTCAGGCACATGCACTTCTAATGGACTTCTAATTTGTGTAGCTCTGTATCTTCTCCTTGAAAGGATGTCCAGTGTTAACGGCGGTGTCCATGCCAAAGCAGATGGCCGGCTGCTCGCGCTGGCATGAAGGCTCTATTTGTGTCACTGCTCAGTGTTCCAGATGGCTTGCCGTGTGAGACTTGTTTGGCCATAGGGGACTACATACGTGCTTTTGTCATTGGGACTGAACCACCAAGGACTGCGCTATTTACACACTTAACTTCACCTTATGCATTCGGAACGTTCGATCAATAACAATAATAACAGAAAGACGAGATAACATTTCATCTCTCTTTTTCATCAGCTCTGAGGAGACAAGGACGCCGTTTTTTTCTGAGGAGGAAGTCGGCCTTAGAAATGTGGTTTGGCCTTAAAATGACGGTTTTATCGAGAGGCGGGTAATTTTCTGTCATTCTCGTGAGCGATACACATCTAGACCAACAGAAAGGAAAGAAAATGAACCAACACGCTCTTACTACACAAATATCCCCCTAAATCTTATAGGTTTTAAACTGCAGGGTTTGTGTTTGTGTCTTTTCTCAGAGTCAGTGGTGGATCAAATGGTTAAGGCTCTGGGTTGTTGATGGGAGGTTCAGGGTTCAAGCTTCAACACTGTCGGGCCCCTGAGTAAGGCCCTTAACCCTCTCTGCTGCAGTACTCCTGTATCATGGCTGCCCCTGTGTTTTGGCCCCGACCTCCAAAGCTGGAATTTGTGAAGAAAGAATTTCATTGAGACAAAAATCTTAGAAATAATCAATAGTGTGATTCCAGGTTCGAGGATTCCAGGACCAGATTTACAGTAAAGTAAAAAGATCTTTAAAAAAGATCTAAAGTTTCCTTCCTTTGTTCGTTGTATGTTTTAGATAAATCATTAAAACTTTACGAAAAGCTACGAAGAACGAAGTCATCATTAAAATATTTCAAAAACGTCGTTATTTTGCACGATTCTGCGAATCCGTCTAACATCTCGAACCTGAAACGTCCTTCACCGAGAGTCATAATAATTTTACTGACCTTTCTCTGAGAGCCGTGCTCATGTTCACGAATGCGAATGGAAGAAGGATTTGACTGGATGTGTGTCGTGACGACGTCACGCGACAATCTGCGCTAATTTGTAAAAATCGTCGCGAGATCCGAAAGAACGTTGATTGGTTTCACGCTAATCTTGAAGGTTTCGCTCCGTGTTTCACAGGAAGGACTGAAGAATAAATAAATCCCTTTCGTTACAGTCCTGACGTTATACATCACTTCATCTTTTCAAACGATAGCACATTTGATCATTTATGGTGTTAGCATGAAGCCGCACCATCCGCTGACATACGCTAGGGAGTTCTGTAGCTAGCACTGACAGCAGCTCTGTGCGCGGACGTGGTAGCTTAGTGGTTAAAGTGTTAAATTACCAATCAGAAGGTTGTGTGTTCAAGTCCTAGGTCTACTAAGCTGCCACTGCTGGGCCTCAATTGCTCAGGTGTATAAAATGTACCTTGGTCAAGATAAGTGTGTTTGCTGAATGCCTGAAAATGTACATTCATTCATTCATTCACTACCACTTATCCGAACTTCTCGGGTCACTGGGAGCCTGTGCCTATCTCAGGCGTCATCGGGCATCGAGGCAGGATACACCCTGGACGGAGTGCCAACCCATCACAGGGCACACACACACTCCCATTCACTCACACACACTCTCACACACTCACACACACTACGGACAATTTCCCAGAGATGCCAATCAACCTACCATGCATGTCTTTGGACCGGGGGAGGAAACCGGAGTACCCGGAGGAAACCCCCGAGGCACGGGGAGAACATGCGAACTCCACACACACGAGGCGGAGGCGGGAATCGACCCCCCGACCCTGGAGGTGTGAGGCGAACGTGCTAACCGCTAAGCCACCGTGATCCTGTAAATGTACATATTACAATGAAATGTGTATTTTTTTCCTGTTTTTTTCATTTCTTTCTCCTCGAGGCTCCAGTTTGTGAAAATCGTCATCTGTTGCGACCCTAAACACCAATTTCCCAAAAAACAACAACATCGTTAACCTGTTAAAAATAATCCCTATGTGTGTTCTGTTTGCTCGGGTGGAGTCGTCTAGATGAAGAAAAGTCAGCAGAGACCTTTCTGTGGTGCAGGAGGAAAAAATGGGGGAGGTTTTTTTTTTGAGGGGCTTCGTCGGTGTCGGTGTACCGCTCCAGAAGTGTATGACATCGTGATTTTGTTGATCCCAGAAGAAATCGAAACGATACACAGAGAGGTTTTATTATTGCAATATAGCCAGTTACAGTAATAAAGACCTTCTGGCCTAATAATGCTTTACAGCATAATCAATATTTACTGGGGGTCTGGAGAGAGAGAGAGAGAGAGAGAGAGAGAGAGAGAGAGAGAGAGAGAGAGAGAGAGAGAGAGAGAGAGAGATAGCAATAGCCTCATCACCTACACTACATTTCCTCTAAGGACAGGAAGTGATGATGTGATGGACAGAAGTTCAGCGAGTTTCAAACTGACCTCAAAAACATCTTATCCACCACTAAGGAAAGTCTTTACAGGAGCTCGGTGATGGTCCTGCTCTTCATCCCTCGTCTTTCAGACCTGCCCTGAGGCGCACCTTGAAGAGCTCACCTTCCTGAAAAGCCTCCCATCCTCACCTCACCTCACCGTACCTCGCCTCACCGCACCGCGCCGCCCCGCATCAGCCACGTAACGATTTCTGCGGTAAGCAATCCGTCCAGAATCGATCGTAACTGTCAGCACTAACTGGACATCAACCTTGGTATTGTATCATATGATGGTTTTGTAATTCAAGTGACCGCAGTCTCGTCTTTGCTGGTCACCTCTAATCAAAGCCGCGCCGCTAGTTCGCAGGAAGATGACCGGCTCGAGTCGACGTGTCAGTGATGGGATCGTATTGTGTCGGAGCGAACACAACCGTCCTGTCGTTATTGTTAAATAACAGAATTCAAATCGTCTCGTATTCGCCACAAAGTCTCAGTTCATCTCTCTCTCTCTTTTTTTTTTCCATCAAGGATTTTCCCATAACAAACATCACACCACGCTCCCTCCTCCCCTCCCTTCCCTCCTTCCTCACTTCCGTCCTGCCGCCGACATTTGCACGTTCGATTTGTTTGACGTCACGGTTTATGACGAAACATCATCGTGTTGTTGTTTTCAAACAAACATCATCATCATTACATCATTTTGCTATTTTAATTGAATTTTATTTATTTATTTATTTGGAAAAAATAAAGGTAAAACATTTTATATGTTTAATATATTTTATACTGAGGATATTTGGGTTAAGGGGGCCACGGTGGCTTAGCGGTTAGCACGTTTGCCTCACACCTCCAGGGTCGGGGGTTCGATTCCCGCCTCCACCTTGTGTGTGTGGAGTTTGCATGTTCTCCCCGTGCCTCGGGGGTTTCCTCCGGGTACTCCGGTTTCCTCCCCCGGTCCAAAGACATGCATGGTAGGTTGATTGGCATCTCTGGGAAATTGTCCGTAGTGTGTGAGTGAATGAGAGTGTGTGTGTGCCCTGTGATGGGTTGGCACTCCGTCCAGGGTGTATCCTGCCTCGATGCCCGATGACGCATGAGATAGGCACAGGCTCCCCGTGACCCGAGAAGTTCGGATAAGCGGTAGAAGATGAATGAATGAATGAATGAATGAATGAAGACTGACATTAATATCTGATCATATTACTAGCTTGTAAGTGTAGAGTTGAACACGAACCTGCTATTATTTACATGTTTACTTTTTACCCAACGTTTTAACGTTTTAAGCAGAATTTCTGTCCTTATTTATAAATCTATTGATCTGTAAATGATTTTTAATTCCATCACATGAACGCTAAAGAATTGATTATTTCACAAAGTGCGATTTTTTTTTAAAGCACACTAAACCCATCCTGAGATGAACAAGTTTTTTTTTTAATTATTATTATTATAGTTTTCATTATTTTTCTTTTTTATCTCTAGTTAAACTCCATCACACAGTGAAGTCTGAATTCATAAAATCGCTTCCTGTTCTGTTTGCACTTTTTTTTTTAACGAATCAGCTTAAATAGAATCGCACACGGGAATATTTTGAAGTCGAGCGTATCCTGTAAAAAAAAATAAAAAATAATAATAATAAAAAAAGAAATAAATAAATAAAAAACTTTTCCTGAAAATAACTTTTTAATTTAGCTGAGAGGCATGAGATATTTCTGAAAAGACTAATTCTGTACCGCTTTACATGTCTGACAATCGGCGGCGTAAACATTTATCGCGGGCTGACGGCTCCTGGATGGAGGCTGATTATTTTGGTCACAGGAGGCCATTTTGATTTCTGACAGCCTGCACATTTGCACTATTCAGTGGAGGGAATGGCTGAAAACTCCTCATGCAGAACATATTCAGAGGATGTGCTCTAGCGCCGGGACTCATGTTTAAGAAATGATTTGCAGGTACATACATAAACACGTCCTCCTCCTCCTCCTCCTCTTCTTCCTGCTCCGCCTAGGTCACGATAAAGAGGACTTGTTGAAACCCAGACAGGCCACTAGCGCGGGATGAGGACGGCCGTCACAGGCTTACGCTCGTCTATTCAACCGCTGTGCTTCTCCGTGATAAGGAGACAAGTGAAGCTTGTTTACATGCAGCAATGGGAAAACAAATTGAAAAATTCCCGTCTGGAATGTCGATGCATATCAAATCAGGATTATTTTAGCAATAATCGGCGCACCGCCGCTCCACGGCTAATCTGCACTTTGTCAGAATTCAAATTAGCCAGCCGTGTTTACATTGGCGTTACAGCCAGGCCAGGAAGCGGCACCTTCACGGAGCCTATTTGCTCCATCACACGAACAAAATAATCAAAAATCCAGATAAACTTTCAATAAATATGCCAGAGCGGAGAAAAAATGTCCAAGTTGCACACACAGAATTAGCATCTTTAAAAGAGAAGAAGGACCGCCTGGATCCGAGGAGAGAGCGGAGTCTCTCGAGCGTGTGGTGATGTTAATATTCGATGGTGGACGTGTTTGGAAGCGCGGCGCATTAAGCGGACGTCCTCGGCTCTCTCGGGCCGACTCGTCTGGCTCTGATCGCTGCTGTTTATCGCTTCTGTCTGCGCCGGCATCGGGAGACGACACGTTATCCCCCGTCCGAGAGCCGTCAGTCACCTAAGGGCCGCTAGCACTTAGCACAGGATGCAGCGCTATTGTTCTGGGCTGCTGAAAACACACAGGCAAGAAGACACAAGATTCTGCACTTCCTCTAGAAAACTGAAGTCTTTTATCACGCGACAGAAACACGGCGTCTCGTGAGCGTCTGAGGCGTCGTTACGCGACCTGCTAGTGGTTTCTGTTGCTTTGTCTTCTGTTGTGATGAGAAAGTTAACTGATCTGAAGTTCACCTGACACCAGGCTTCATACTTCGGCTTTAAATATTAAAGTGTGCTTAATAAAAAAACATTAATATTCACAATAAAGTCCAAAAGTCTTGGAAAGTAATACTGTAAAAGTTACGATGACACCAAATTCTTTTATTTAAAAGGAAAGTAAATTAAAAAAAATAATAATAAAAAAAAATTAATTGTCTTAACACTTAGTTTTTTTTTTTTTTTTTAGTCTCAGGTCCAGTAATATGTTGCTCTCGTCACTAAATTACAGTAAATATGCATCTTTCAGAAAAAAAAAAAAGTTTTATTTTATTATATTGTAATTAAATTAAAAGTTGAACTTTCTTTCTTTCTTTCTTTCTTTCTTTCTTTCTTTCTTTCTTTCTTTCTTCCTTTCTTTCTTTCTTTCTTTCAATTCCAATTACAGTTCCATTCTCTTCACTTATATTCTGCGATACTAAAGAGATGTGAACTCCATGTGGTCTTTTACATCAACACAACATTTATCAGGCTGTATATATATAATCACACCCCCAGTGTCACCCACATGAGGATGAGGTTCCCCTTTAATAATAATAATAATAATAATAATAATAATAATAATAATAATAATAATAATAATAATAATAATAATAATCAAACAAACATACAAATAGGTAAGTAAATAAATAAATGTCACTCTGTGGTTTTCTTTCAAGTTATTCTTTCTTTCTTTCTTTCTTTCTTTCTTTCTTTCTTTCTTTCTTTCTTTCTTTCTTTTTTTCTTTCTTTCTTTCTTTTTTTTTCTCTGTTTAATTGCAATTTTAGTTCTATTCTCCTCACCTTTCATCTCTGGATTATTAAAATAATAATAATAATAATAATAATAATAATAATAATAATAATAATAATAATAATAATAATAATAATAATAATAATAATAATAATAATAATAATAATAATAATTTATTATTATTATTATTATTATTATTATTATTATTATTATTATTATTATTATAGATAATTAGATAGAATAAGAAAAAAAGAAACCACTGTTTTCCACATCAGCAGATTATTAGATAAGTAACAGAGCCTCGAGCTTGTCTCAGACATTTCACTCATTTCAGGCTAAAATAGTCGTCTTCTATCAGCAGATAATAACCTCACTTTTTAGAAAATAATGTTTGAAATAATAATCTGGAGACTGAACAAAACAACAACAACATTAACAACAACAAAAACAAAAACTGATGTAAGTGAAAAATCTGTAGTAAAAGGCAAAATAGTCCAAACTCAACCTATTAAATATAAATATGAACTCATCTATTCAGGATGTTCGTGTGGGGAAACGAAGACGAAACATCAGACGAAAGACGAACAAAACGAAATGAATCCATCACAGTGCCAAAAGATCTGTAAAAATCTCCATAAACCTCATACAGTTATTAGATATTTCCAAACAAACGTCATACGATGCTGTAAACGCGCTGAACGTACAGTAGCTGAATCCTAAACCCAGGCAGAACCAAAGAACCTTTCACCACAGAGAGACACCAGAGAAGAACCGTTATCGGTTCCACAAAGTACCTTTAGCTACGCAAATCTTTTCTTAGTGCCATAAACTTTTACCGTCTAAAATAAATTTTTAATACGTTTTTTTTTTCTGCTTCAAAAAACTTTTTGTGTAATGGAAATGTGAGTGATGTGACATACGGCTAAGTACGGTGACCCAGACTCAGTATTCGTTCTCTGCATTTGACCCATTCAAAGTGCACACACACACACACACACACACACGCAGCAGTGAACACACACCCGAGACTCGAACACACAACCTTAGGATTACGAGTCAGACTCTCTAACCATTAGGCCACGACTGCCCGCATACATGTTCTGTGGATGTTAAAGGTTCTGCATGGAACCAGAAACCATGAAGACAAGGAACCGTCTGAGGAACCTTTACTGATGTAGTTTTCTCCCATCTCTT
>NC_062530.1:1932063-1937063 GCF_022655615.1 Tachysurus fulvidraco | reverse complement strand
ACCCTCAGTTGCTAAGTTGTAAGTCACTCTGGATAAGGGTGTGTAAATGGTAGGTCTCATGTACTGTAAGGTCACGACGACACCAAGACGTCTCACATTCGGCTAGATCATGACAAATGGAAATATTAATGACACGAGGTAACGACAGACAGGATCGGGAACTAAAGTCATCATCCAGAAGAAACTGATTTAAAAAATATTGCGGATCAGATAATCTGATCAGATATCAGACAAATAAATCAGACATGGGATCCGGTAACAGATCGGGGATTTCGACTTTATATTTGATTAGATTGCTGTGAATTACTACTTTAAAAAAAAAAAAAAAAAAAAAAAGTTTAGACGTTTTATAAAGCAGGATCAAATGTTTAATCAAATCTGGATTTTATTTATTTATTTATTTATTTATTTATTTGTTTGTTTGTTTGTTTGTTTGTTTGTTTTCTACCGCTTATCCGAACTACCTCGGGTCACGGGGAGCCTGTGCCTATCTCAGGCCTCATCGGGCATCGAGGCAGGATACACCCTGCACGGAGTGCCAACCCATCACAGGGCACACACACACTCTCACTCACTCACACACACACACACACACACACACACACACACACACACACACACACACACACACTACGGACAATTTTCCAGAGATGCCAATCAACCTACCATGCATGTCTTTGGACCGGGGGAGGAAACCGGAGTACCCGGAGGAAACCCCCGAGGCACGGGGAGAACATGCAAACTCCACACACACAAGGCGGAGGCGGGAATCGAACCCCGACCCTGTAGGTGTGAGGCGAACGTGTCAACCACTAAGTCACTAAGTCCCGCCCCCTATTTATTTATTTACTTACTTGTTTGTTTGTTTGTTTGTTTGTTATTGCATATTTATTTTTCCCATATCTTTTCCCCCCGCTTCTAATATCTAACATATAAGATGTAGTAGTTTGGTCATTAGCCAAATGTTGCCAGTTGCATCAAAATTCATCTCACTCGGTGAACATCTGAAGCGAACGACCGAGACGTAAATGTAAACAGAAGAATTCAGAAGCTGCATCTAAATCTAAAGTCCTGCATCAGCCTGTTTCCTGCTCCGGTGACATGGACCATGACTCCGTGTCTCTCTGCTCCTGTGTGATGGTGTCTGATTTACTCTGAGACTCTAACATGCAGGATGCAGGACGCGGCCCAGGGAAAGACAAGCCGAGAGTCTGAGGTGGAGAATCTCATGAACAAAGCACAAAGTGTTGAAGTGCCACTTAGAGACGAGGAGATAAACCGAGGCGAGTTTCCTCACACGCGGTGATCAGGAAGTCGTTCAGTGTTTCCGTAACGTTCACCGGGACCCGGAGATGACGATTCGGATCTGTTTACAGCTCAAACCAAATAAAATATCAAGTCAGTTCACCGAAGGGAAAAAAAGACGACGTGGGACACGAAAGACAGAGACGCTTCTGCGAGTGTCGCTGTCGCATTGCTTTATCTAGGTGACCTTTGACCTGTGGTTTCACTACAATCAAACTAAGACAAAGTGTGTAAACAGTGATATTATCTTTTTTTTTTAACAACTCCGCATTTACAAAAAGCAAACAAACAAATAAACAAACAAACAAACAAACTTTCTCCATCTCAGTGTTTGTTGTTGTTCTTGTTTGTTTGTTTGTTATTGTTTTTCTTAAAAGTAGAAATTTAGCCGGTAACAAAATGGTGAAAATGTTGCCTTTATAAACAAACAAACAAACAAACAAACAAACAAACAAACAAACAAACACATGCATACATACATACATACATACATACATACATACATACATACATACATAAACAAACAAACAAACAAACAAAAAATAAATACATAAATAAATAAATAAATAAATAAATAAATAAATAAATAAATATCAGTTGATGATGCTAATGTCTGATGTTAATCAAATAAAAGGTAAATTTATATTTATGACGTTAATACATGTGATTCCCACCACTTTAAACAAACAAACAAACAAACAAACAAACAAATAAATAAATACTCACAGACTCTATAGTAATGTTTCATCTCCACTTTTAAAATAAGTGATTTAAAAGAAAAAGCCCATAAGTTCCTTGGTCCGATTCCTCAGCAGCTCCACAGCAAAGGTAAAGGAGATGTTTGTGGACCATTACATTTATTACATGTTCCTCACTGCTGGAAGGCTCAGGAGGAGGAGACGAGTGTGTTTTATGTGTGATGTTGTCCTGCAGCCCTGCAGTGCTTCTCTCTCTCACTGCTCTCACTATTTATAGTGAATTTAAACACTGTTACTGACTCCAGGCTCTAAAGCACTGTGCAGATGCACGACAGGCCTCGGGCTTTCTCTCGCTGAGAACATGATCCAGCAGGAGAGTGACGTGTGGAGCAACAGGCAACTCGCTGCGTCACTCAGCGCTCAGAGGAAGAGCTCTGGATTTACAGAATCGCACCTGAACCATGACTACACTTCACTACTCCTTACAGCCTGAGACCCAGAGCATGAGATGCGTGAGGAGCATGAGGAACATGAGGAACATGAGGAGCATAAAAAGCGTGAGGAGTATAAGGAGTGTGAGGAGTATAAGGACCAGGAAGAGTATAAGGAGCGGGAGGAGTGTAAGGAGCATGAGGAGTGTAAGCAGCTTGAGGAGTGTAAGGAGCTTGAGGAGTAAAAGGAGCGTGAGGAGTAAAAGGAGCGTGAGGAGTGTAAGCAGCTTGAGGAGTGTAAGGAGCTTGAGGAGTAAAAGGAGCGTGAGGAGTAAAAGGAGCGTGAGGAGTGTAAGCAGCTTGAGGAGTGTAAGGAGCTTGAGGAGTATAAGGAGCTTAAGAAGCATTAAGAACATAAGGAACATGAGGAGCATAAAATGTGTGAGGAGTATAAGAAGCGTGAGGAGTATAAGGAGCGTGAGGAGTATAAGGAGCGTGAGGAGTATAAGGAGCGTGAGGAACATGAGCAAAATGAGGAGCGTTAAGAGTATAAGGAGCATGAGGAGTGTAAGCAGCATGAGGAGCATGAGAAACATGAGGAGCATAAAGAATGTGAGGAGTATAAGGAGCGTGAGGAGTGTAAGCAGCATGAGGAACATGAGGAACATTAGTAACATGAAGAATATAAAGAGCGTGAAGAGTATAAGGAATGTGAGGAGTGTAAGGAACGTGAGGAGCATGAGGAACATTAGGAACATGAGGAGCGTGAGGAGTGTAAGGAGTGCTAGGAGCATGAGGAGTGTAAGAAGCTTGAGGAGTGTAAGGAGTGCTAGGAGCATGAGGAGCATGTCTCAATGGTGAGAGGCTGAGGGAAAGAGCCTGAGAACAGTGAGGACTTACAGAGCAGATCAAAGACTTCAGGAGAAGAAGAAAAAAAACAGAGAAGATAGATAGATAGATAGATAGATAGATAGATAGATAGATAGATAGATAGATAGATAGATAGATAGATAGATAGATAGATAGATAGATAGATAGATAGATAGATAGATAGATAGATAGATCTCCTCCACCTTATTACTCCCAGATTCCAGAGACAGAAACAGAAAGCGAAGGTATTTTGCAGAAGCAGACTTTCTACAGCAGTGAAGAGAAAGGACATGCTACATCTGACTCCTCCTCTTCCTCTTCTTCCTCCTCCTCTTCCTCCTCTTGCTGCTGCTGCCTGTGATTAATTGCCATGAAGGGAATCAGCATTATTTCAGCGGTCGTGTGGAATAAAGGCTGACGGAGGCGGCGTGGGGGTCAGATGAGGTGGACAGCAGACAGGTGCGGCTCGCGCAGAGCGTTTTCAGCTGCGCTGCCTCCGGTGGTCAAAGAGGAACATTACATCTCTCAATGTCACCGTGACTCGGCTTCAGCCGCGACGCTAAACGCCTTTCTCTGTATTCCTGTGACTGGGACACAGAACTGAGGTAGTCTGAGAGCGTATGATAAGGATGGAGGGAATAAGGAGAGCTGAGAAGAACCTCGTTATCAAGTAACCAGGATTCTGTCCTCAGCTTAAAACCAATTAACCTACACATAGAGATAAACACCTTCTCCCCACCTCAACCTCAACCTCAACCTCAACCTCCACCTCACCCACACACCCATATCTGGTTACCGCAAAATAAGAAACACACGGTTGTATAAAATCTCTCTGTTATGTTCGAGCTTTAAAAATCTCTCTTTCTCCTTCGGCCTTCTGTAAGATTCCCGAACCTGACGTGACAAAGTTCCTGTGCACAAAGTCTCTGAGCTCCATGAAGACACGGTGTGGAGGTGAAGGTTGGAGTGAAGAACTCGAGTGTCCTGAACAGAGCCCTGACTCTGACTCGACAACACCGAACACCTCCGGGATGAAGTGGAACTCGAGTCTAGAACTGGAGTCTCCTTAACATCCTGAACATCAGAGTATGATCTCACCGACGCTCTCGTAAACGAATGAATGAATGAATGAATGAATGAATGAATGAATGAATGAATGAATGAATGGACACTTATCCTCACAACCTGGCTACTTAATTGTGTACAATAGAGTAAGTGACACTCGGGTCTCATCACCGAGGTTAGGCATCATCGATGCCTGTCAGGAGACACCTAGTGGCCAGGACGTCTGATGTCACGTGTTCGTTTCTCTGAATAAAACGTGACTTTTTTAAAATGTTATATAGCGACTCATATATATATATATATATATATATATATATATATATATATATATATATATATATATATAATTGACTTTAAGGTCAACAACTTTGTTTGTTTGTTTGTGTTTACATTTTTGTTTACAGTCATCACATCACATTATAATTGACTTTGAGGTAAACAACTTGTTTGTCTGTTTGTTTTGTTTGTTTGTGTTTACATTTTTGTTTACAGTCATCACATCACATCACATTATAATTGACTTTGAGGTAAACAACTTGTTTGTTTGTTTGTTTGTTTGTTTGTTTGTTTGCTTGTGTTTACATTTTTGTTTACAGTCATCACATCACATCACATCACATTATAATTAACT
>NC_062530.1:1901671-1911563 GCF_022655615.1 Tachysurus fulvidraco | reverse complement strand
TGTGTGTGTGTGTGTGTGTGTGTGTGTGTGTGTGTGTGTGTGTGTGTGTGTGACAGGGTTAGAGTAAAAAATTCTTTATCTTCTATATGTAATGATGATTTTTTTTGCTAATGGTGACCTACAGAGTGACCCGAACTGTAGGACGACCTGAAGCTGGGTCAGGACCGGATCCACGGCACCGCATGGTTATGATGCTATGGTCTGCTTCCTCTGATCTTGTTTATGTAACATGGGCCGCGTTAAAGAACCCAAAGGTGCTTAATATGGGGCTCCGCACTAGGATTAAATCCTGCATGAATCTGCGTTTTTACAGCAGCGCCACAAGCAGCAACGGTGCTTCCTGTTAAACAATGAAATGTCCGAATGGTTCATGTGTCTACATGTGTGTGTGTGTGTGTGTGTGTGTGTGTGTGTGTGTGTGTGTGTGTGTGTGTGTGTGTGTGTGTGTGTGTGTGTGTGTGTGAGACAAGGACAGAGAAAGACTGTGTGTAGAATCACAGAGCTATTGTGGGGCCTCGGAAGTGACAGTTATAGCAGTGTAATGAACTCTCCGTGACCTCAGTATGAACCGTTTAGTTCCCAGCCACGTGCTTTATAAACTAATTAAAAGATTAAATTTAATGAAGCGTTTTAATGAAGTCAATTTGAAGCTCGATACTCAAAACGAGACGTTCATTTGATTATCGGTTTGTCTAGGAGAAGCTCGGTGTTATTGTTCTTCTCTGGTGATCAGGAACAGTGAGAAAAAAAAATGGACAGAAGAAAAAAGAGGCGTTTGGACAGAAGTAGAGTCAAAAATGAGATACGAATAGAATTTAAAGAGTTCTTCAGGTGGACAAAAAGCAAGTATGGAAATCGTGTGCTGAAAAAAATAACCAGCGAACACAGAAAGAAAAAAGAGTTAGTCGATAACACAAAAATACAATGATAGCGATAAGACTATACAATAAACAAACAAGGAAAACAAACAAAAACAAACAAACAAACAAACAAACAAATGTCAGGGCAAAAAATGTCACAGCAAGAAGAATGTGCTTTAAGCAAAAAAAATAAAGAAGAGTTCTTCACAAACACAGACACACTTTTGGTAGAGAAACCACAGGCTACAGACAAACAAATAAACAAACAAATAAAAACAAAAACAAATAAAAAAAAAAGGCATAAGGGAACCATGCACTAAACAAACAAACAATACAATGTTATTCTATTCTAAAATAATGTATACTACAAACAAGCAAACAAAAAAATAAAACAAATACTAAAATAAGAATTGTATAAAAAAGATACAATTAGTAAATAAACAAACAAATAACAAACAAACAAACAAACATAAATGAATGAAATTTATTCAAGTGCACAAAGATTACAGCGAAACAAATGCGTCTTCTTAGTAAACAACACAGATTACACAAAGGTATCCCTAAAGCTCTAAACAAAAAAAAAAAGAATAAATAAAAAGAAATAAACTTATTAAGACTCAAATAAGTTATTTAATATGACTGAAACAAACAAACAAACAAAAAATAAACAGTCATTTAAGAAAATAGACACAATTACAGTACAGAGACCATGCACTAGACAAACAAACAAAAATATCTGTATTCAAGGTTAACATTTATTTACTTACTTACACACTTACTTACTTACTTGTTTATTTGTTTGTTTGTTTGTTTGTTTGTTTGTTTGTTTGTTTGTTTGTTTGTTTGTTTGTTTGTACAATCAGAAAGTCTGCACTATTTGGCTGCCTCAAATTGAGAACAAAAGTTAATATTAAATTGAGATGAAGCCCTTACATATTTGTTTGTTTGTTTGTTTGTTTGTTTGTTTGTATTTGTTTGGTTGTTTTAAATCTGGTTCCTTAATATTTTATCATGCTGTTAATTAAAGTGTAAATGCAAAGAAACTCTGTTCACTGAAGGAGAAGCTGAAGAACATCTTAACTACGAGTAAAGAGTACAGATTTTAACTTCAGTTGATGAATCTTTTGTCATTTGAGAGATAACACCTACACACACACCGACACATACCTACACACACACACACACACACACACACACACACACACACATTGTCAGCCGTGGGTTTTTATTTTTTTAGTTTGCGATCAGATAAGAAAGGAAGTCGGAGAGATGGATACCTCTTGGCGTGACTGAGCAGACGGATGTTCGTTAACCAGGCCAGCTTTTTCTTAGAAACTTTCAGAGGCCCATACACCAACCCTGTGGCTGTGTGTGTGTGTGTGTGTGTGTGTGTGTGTGTGTGTGTGTGTGTGTGTGTGTGTGGCTTCTGAGACACGAGGCAGAATTCATGCCCTGTACTAAATTTATAAGATCTTTATAGAGAACTTCACCGTATCGACAGTCCGATGATTGGTCTGATGTTTCTGTGGGAACATTTTCCTTTCCCATTTATTTATCCATGTCAGCCATGTCAGCCATGTCAGTATCTCATTCCATTCAACATCTGGAAGGATAAAATTTATCTCCGCTAAACCTCTCAGGGTCTCGACTCGGAGACCTCGGAGACCTCCGACACAAACACCGAGAGCACATTCCGCGCTAATCCGGTCCAAGCGTCTTTAAGTCCTTTAAGTGAGTTACGTTAGAGTCCATGCGCATGAGCATGAGGCTCACTGGAAGAACAATACTGGAGACATGCTGACATTCCAGGCCATTACAGAACCGGGCCAGACGGTCCCGTCCCGAACACCTACACACGGAGAACAACGGACCCGTCTGTCTGCGTACAAGGGCATCTCTCATGGCCGGCCTCTTCACCCTCGCTGCTCTCTGTGGAAAGTGTTCAGATTGTGTTATTAACGATAATTCGATAAATCATGAAGACATTGGCACTTGTTCTGAACGTAATGAAATGACCATGATGTGAGAGACGAGGGCAGCGTGCGGTCATGTGCTCGTGAATGGACAGCAGAGCGTTTCGTTTATGTCGGTTGATTGAATAAGAAAGAGAGATGTGGTCAAACTTGGGAAATCTTTATACAAGTGAAAAGAAAGGAATGTTAAACCCTTAACCATAATCTAACCATAATCTAACGTACAGCCAGCTTCAGTCCTGATCCAGTCCGATCCACACTCCGAGTCACCTGAGCACAGACAAACATGAGCACTGAATCACAGGCTCACACTTGAACACACTTATCCACAGGCTGTGTTTGAACATGTTCCTTAAATCTGATCATATTTATTAATCCATTAATTATTTAATTATTTTATGTATTTATTTATTTATTTGCGAGCATTGTCTTTTGTGTGAATGGAAATAAAATCATACAAAGTTTTGACAGTCTTTTTTTAAATCAATGAATTTGTTTGTTTATTATTATTATTATTATTATTATTATTATTATTATTATTATTATTATTATTATTTCTACATTTGCTGAATTTAAATCCGTATTAAAAACACACCTCTTTTCCTGTGCTTTTAATTGTTGGTCATTTGTACGTGTTCTTTGATTCATTCATTCATTCATTCATTTTCTACCGCTTATCCGAACTTCTCGGGTCACGGGGAGCCTGTGCCTATCTCAGGCGTCATCGGGCATCGAGGCAGGATACACCCTGGACGGAGTGCCAACCCATCACAGGGCACACACACACACTCTCATTCACTCACACACTCACACACTACGGACAATTTTCCAGAGATGCCAATCAACCTACCATGCATGTCTTTGGACCGGGGGAGGAAACCGGAGTACCCGGAGGAAACCCCCGAGGCACGGGGAGAACATGCAAACTCCACACACACAAGGCGGAGGTGGGAATCGAACCCCCAACCCTGGAGGTGTGAGGCGAACGTGCTAACCACTGAGCCACCGTTAAGCCTGACACTTATCAGCCAATCAAAAACAGAGGCTACACAATAGCCAATCAGAAAATAGCACTATTGTATCTGGGTAAGATTTAACGCAACAACCAATGAAAAAATAAAACACATTCATTAGAGAGGGTATTTTCGATGGTCGGTTTGAACAAAACCTCAACAGGAAACAGATTGTCTTTGGATGGGACATTGTCCTTAATCATGTCCCTAAACATGTCTGGGCTTGTGCTGAACTGTTTTATATGGGAGCAACATTACACATGATAAAGGGGTCCAAAAAGGTAAGAAACACTTACAATAAACACCACCAGTCATAATCTCTCTCTCTCTCTCTCTCTCTCTCTCACACACACACACACACACACACACACACACACACACACACACACACACACACACATATACAAACGGTGGGGGGTTGGAGATCTCAAGCTTGCCTGTCTTCATCACTTGTGAGCCCTGCAATCCCATTCTTGATCATCATACAGATTATAACTATTATAAATTAGCATAAGTTTGCTAGGCTGCTCCTGGGATCTGGTTAGAAGCGGTCAGTAAGTCGACGGACGTCTGTCGGATTGTTGAAGTAGATGAAGAGGAAATGAGCCCAGTCTTTTTTTTTTTTTTTTATTTCATCTCCTAAAAGAGGTCCAGCGACAGGTCAGTGAGCGAACACCTGCGTTTCTCTCACTCCTCATGTCGGGTCCCATGTTTTCATGTTTCAGCTCCAGCAGCTGTGTGAGATTATAGTGTTGGTAATTATAGTGCCGAGGGCCTGCAGGCTCAGGTGTGCATACTGACAATGATGACCTTCAGCTACATTTACACACCCGGTGTGATGAGGCTCCGCCCGCTTTGCCGGGTTTAATCGCTGCTTTTACTCTCGGATGAGGTTTTATTCTGTATCGTGACATGGAAACGATGTCAAGAGCAAATATTTATTTCCTCAAAGCCTTCTTGTTTTGTTTTTTTATTATTTGTTTGAAAAAATATACAAAACCTTTTAACAGTATCATGAATAGAATAGAACGTGGGCGTAGAAGCCTTTATTATCGCCACATATACATTACAGCACAGTAGAATTCTTTTCTTTACATACCCCAACTGAGGAGGTTGGGGTCAGACTGCAGGGGAAGCTATGATAAAGTGCCCCTGGAGCACGGAGGGGTTAGGGCCTTGCTCAAGGGCCCAGCAGTGGCAACTTGGCTGTGCTGGGCCTTGAACCCTGATCCGCCGATCAACAACCCAGAGAATTAACCAGTTGAGCCACCACTACCCCTTTTATTTATTTATTTATTTATTTATTTATTTATTTATTTATTTATTTATTTATTTATTTATCTATCTATCTATTTATTTCTTTATTTTTTTAAAAAGATAAATTATATATAAATCACACAAAATAAAAGCACATCACGCTACCTAGACGCCAGGTACGTTTTTTTTTTTATTATTTATTTTACTTTACTAAAAAGCCCATTGTTGTTGTTTTTTTCAATTCATTTATAGCTACGTATAATGTTGTAGAACATCCATGGCACAGGTTCCTGTTCTGTCTCATGTTATAGCAGCTGCAAACATCTTTTGTCTCATCCTCTGTTACAGCACTGAGCAATTGATGGTTAAGGGCCTTGCTCAGGGGCCCAGCAGTGGCAGCTTGGTGGAGGTAGGAATCGAACTCACAACCTTCCAATTGGTAGTCCAACACCTTAACCACTACGCTACCACATCTGGTGAGTCCTTCCATAATCCATGCAAAGTTCATGCAAAGAATATGCTTCCATACTCCTTCCATACTGTTACCATAGAAACGGTAACGTCAGAAGGTGCGGTTTAGTATAAAACCGCAGTACTGTCAGAGCTGCTGTAGAAAATGAACATGTTTACATTAACACGTTTACAGCATTTAGAAGACAACCACCTTATACTAAACAACTTGGGATTTTGTTAGGTTTTTAAGGGCCTTGATCAAGGGGACAGCGGTGGACATCAGTTTGGTGGAACTGAGAGTTAAACAGTCGTCCAATCCCTGAAGCACTAGGCTACCACATGCCACACCTTCTGACCAATCAGTGGAGTTTTGGGTAGAAACACAAATAAAATAGGCATAAAATCGTCTACAAGGTGTTTGAACAGCAGGAATCTTGTCGACAGTGACACAGGAAACCGTAGCTGCTGGGACATGAGGTCAAAGCTCGTGTAAGGATTATATGGTAATGTAACGCAGCCCTGGGATCAGACACTTGTTTATATAGACTTAAAGGCAAATCGGAATAAGACAATGGTAGAATTGTGCGTGTGTTCCTAGCGTACTTAGCCATGCAGGAGTAATTAAAGAGTCTCTCTTGTTGTGTTTGTTTCCTCCTCCATCTAGTCCATCGTTCAGGCTCTCCATCGAGGGCTTTTGAATGGCAAGCCCCAGATGACACCGCTACTAATTTGTTACGCAGCGAGTCCTCCTACTAACCAGCGGATTAGATGGAAATTGGTTTGGCAGAAGGCTTTTCGCTGCGACTGTAGAGTTTCGCCGCTAACAGGATTTGCCATCGGCTCAGTATATCAAAGTCGGGCCGCTCCGATAAAGAGTCAGCACTTCGCCAAATTAAAAAGTGACCCACAGGTGGGCCTGGCTCCCACGCCGACGGAGGGATTGGGAGCTAATTGCTTTTTAATTCTGTTACGAGGCCCATCCAATTAAAGCCCTCCTTCTGAAGGATGGGCTGGGGAAAAAAAAACACACAGAGTGAAGCTTTTACTACAGACCGGGGGGTGAGGTGTATCGAGGAAAAGGTGCTTTGTAAGACAGTCGGGTTATTAACCCAGAGTGGCTGAAGAAAGACTGATCTACATGAGGCAAGCAGGAAACAGGGCCTTGTTGCAATTCAGGGGAATTAATGCACAAAATCTAAACACCTTCTCAGAGCCTTGTGTTTGGAAGTTTGGAAGTAATGTTCTGATCATCAGGGCGAAGGAAACGACGCTTTGCGGTTGCTCGGTGACGTGACATGCTGGATTTTATTCATCCATTCATTCATTCATTCATTCATTCATTCATTCATTTTCTACCGCTTATCCGAACCTTTCGGGTCACGGGGAGCCTGTGCCTATCTCAGGCATCATCGGGCATCGAGGCAGGATACACCCTGGACGGAGTGCCAACCCATCACAGGGCACACACACACTCTCACTCACTCACACACACACACACTACGGACAATTTTCCAGAGATGCCAATCAACCTACCATGCATGTCTTTGGACCGGCGGAGGAAATCGGAATACCCGGAGGAAATAGTATATAAGGAGAACATGCAAAGGAGACACAAAGGAAATCAGAGCAGCTTTGGGCAGTCGTGGCCTAATGGTTAGAGAGTCTGACTTGTAACCCAAAGGTTGTGGGTTCGAGTCTCGGCCCGGCCACGGCTGAGGTGGCCTTGAGCAAGGCACCGAATCCCCCCAACTGCTCCCCGGGCGCCGCAGCATAAATGGCTGCTCACTGCTACGGATGTGTGTTCACGGTGTGTGTGTGTGTGTGTGTGTGTGATCACTGCTGTGTGTGTGCACTTTGGATGGGTTAAATGCAGAGAACAAATTCTGAGTATGGCTCATCGTACTTAGCCGTATGTCACTTCACTTCAAACTCCACACACAAGCACACAAGGCAGAGGCGGGAATCGAACCCCGACCCTGGAGGTGTGAGGCGAACGTGCTAACCACTAAGCCACCGTGCACCCACACGGTGTGACTGTATATAGCGATAAAGGAGCTGTTTGTACTGAATATTATAAATTCACACGAGTTTAATCTTTAAGTTACATAAAGAGTTGTAAACGCTCTCAGTTCACAAATCTATAGAGAGAACGTCAGTGAAGTTGCTAGCTGGGTTGTTAGCATCACGACCGACTGCCGTATAACACGCACAAGTGTGTGTGTGTGTTTTTTTTTTTTATTGATATTTTTTATTTTGTCAGATGTAAGTTGTGTCACTGATGCAGTTTTCACGCTATGTGATTCCCCTGTAAGACAGAACATCCTGGTAAAACAATGAGGTTGTGACCTGCAGGAAAGCACCTCAAACAGTTTACATTCAACTTCTACAAGCGCTCTGCTCTGTCACGGCTGGATCCGTGGTGAAGAGATGAAAGTCTTATCGTTTTATAAAAAAAACAAAAAGAGTACCTAGAAAGTGTGTAGCTCAGACAAACTGGAAGCCAGAAAGGAAGTGAGTGATAGAGAGAAAACACTTCTGTACTCGTCTGTACATTCCCGACAAAAAAGAGCTGAGAGTGTCATCCTTTGCAGTCTTCTTCACAACACGTGTGTGTGCGTGTGTGTGTGTGTTTGTGTGTGTTTGTGTGTGTGTGTGTGTGTGTTCTGCAAATAGGGTTAGAAAGTGTGAGCGGAATCTCTCTCTCTCTCTCTGTCTATCTCTTTCTCTCTCTGTTTCTCGTACATGAGCTTGCAGTACAGAATCGGATGTCGCAATTATTTCCTTTTGTATTTATAAATCGAGTATGAAAAAAATAAATAAATAAATAAAATATATAATATAAAAGAATAAATAAAAAAATATAAAAAAATATAAAATATAATATATATATATATATATATATATATATATATATATATATATATATATATATATATATAAAATAAAAAATATATATATTTTTTATTAAAATATAAAATATTTAGAATATATATATATAATATTATTAAATAAGTTCTCTCTCAATATATATATTTATAGTAGGGTGCAAAAGTATTTACACCCTATATATATATATATATATTAACACCATCCCCCCCCCCCCCATTTTCCCCCCCTATATACTGTATTTGTGTTCTGTAAAAAGAACTTAGGACTTTTTAATTTTTTATTTATTTTTTATTTATATATATATATATATATATATATATATATATATATATATATATATATATATATATATATATATATATATTTCCTTTTTGTGTACATTTTATTATAATTCTCTTCATTTTTTTTTTCTTTCTTTCTCCTAATGCATACTTTGTTTTGGTTACCATTTTACTGGATACTGTTCTTCTTCTTCTTCTTCTTCTTCTTCTTCTTCTTCTTCTTCTTCTTCTTCTTCTTCTTCTTCTTATTATTATTATTATTATTATTAATCATTTCCTAATTTTTTATCTTAATCACATTTTTTATTGATTGGTTTATTTATTTATTTATTTATTTATTTATTTATTTATTTATTTATTTATTTATTTATTTATTTATCAGTGTTTATTCTCTGCTCAGAGCCCAGACTAAGGTTTGTGTGCAGATTATCTCGGTCTCGGTGTGTATCTGTGCACCAACATGCTCTCTGAGTGCCTTTCAGTACCAGTGTCTATCTCACTCTTATCTGGAAGATAGCCACGAATCCACCGGCGTCTGTCCGCTCCGCTCCACGTGGTCTCGTCCAGCCAGAGGTTCTCACGCGAGCAGGATTTCACTCGCATGTTTTTCTTTTCCTTTTCTCTCCGGACGTGGTCTGTTTGCTTCATCACGTTTGATCAAGCGTCATCATGTCAAATTTCTAGCCGAGTTGAAATCAGTCTGAACGTTTTACAGCTGATTGTTTGCTCTGATGCTTCAAAGAAAAGGACTCTGGATGCTCAGGTATCTGATTGAGGAATCAATACGGAGTCCAGAGACGATCGATATCCAATATTGTCGGTTTGGGGGTCAAAGCATTCGCACGCAATTGATCTGCAGCACCTTTTGCGTGTCAGGCCTACATGACGATGTATAGCGGTGAATCAATCCTTCACATGAATGTTGTGTGTCACGTTCTGTATAAAGTATATACATTTTTTTTTAAATAAAATAAAATGCGGCCGACAAACTGCTACGTAACAGAAATAATTGTTCTGTTAATTATTTTATCTCAGTTTTTCAGTCCTGGATTTTGAAACCTGCAGCTAGAAAAGTATACACACACACACACACACACACACACACACACACACACACACACACACACACACACACACACACACACACACCTAGTGGTAACAGTGCA
>NC_062530.1:1896671-1899171 GCF_022655615.1 Tachysurus fulvidraco | reverse complement strand
CTCCAACTTAACGAGAAGACTTCTGGAGAAGTTTTATTTTTTGTTTGTTTTGTTTTGTTTTGAGGACTTACAGCATTATTAGCTGTAGCGTTAGAATAAACCGTTGTTGTGTTAGCTTGTGCAGATGGGTTCAACTATAGAACTGGTACAGTATGTCACTGATTGTTTAAAAAAAAAGAAAGAAAGAAAGAAAGAAAGAAAGAAAGAAAGAAAGAAAGAAAGAAAGAAAGAAAGAAAGAAAGAAAGAAAGAAAGAAAGAAAGAAAGAAAAGCATCTTGTTTAATCAGTAGAGATAGAAAGCCAGCATGGTGTCAAAGTCGCCTGCTAAGATAAACTCGGTCATAAACAAGATGATGTCATCACCCTGAGACTGGCGCTGGAAGTCCCCTTGCGGAATGTTTCAGCGTGGTTTGTTGTATTTTTCCCTAAACAAAAATCAGTCGTCCTGCCTGATGATTATGACTATGTATTTTACTTTCTCTGGAAAAACCCAAGTGGTCTGGCGATGGGCTCGGGTCGACGACGGAGCGCCGTTACGGGCTTGATCGCTTCTACACGCTTCCTTGTACTTATCTGTGCTGAAATATCTAAAGATCAGATCTTTAGATTTCACTGAAAAGTTCCAAAAGCTAATCCAAAGCAAAGCTACATAATGAGAAGGTTATGAACAGTTATGTAATGTCATAGCATGAATGGTTACAGACATGTTATGAATTGTTATAAGGAATCGTTAGCGTTAAACGCCCGTAAGTTACGATCGGTTATGTGACGTTATGCAACGGAAAATTCAGCACTGTGATTTCATGTGTAAGGTTAAACACTTAAAGTACGCAAACATTTATAAGCTTTAAATTACAGGATATTATGATATTATTATTATAACAGTTCATAACGTCCTTAAAGGTTCATTACATATGACATAACCTTGCAGAGATTTTCTTTACTTTCTCCCTTTTCTATAACAAAAAGTCATTAAAGTTAGTTATACGTTTATCAGGGAAAAAATTAAAGTCAAGTCCATTACATAACATCACATAACCATTCATAAATTGGCTTAACCATTCATAACATTTACACTGCATAATGTAGCATAGCTGTTTTAGCGAAGCAAAGGAAACGTTAGGAATGTTTATGATCAATTCCGTTATGTAACGTCACGTGATCGTTCCTCATCATTTCATCTTAATAAACTACATAACCATTCGTAACCTTCTTAATCCTTCGCGAGCTTTCCGGCACTTCTTAACCTTTTCCTTCTCTTACAGGTTGTAACTGCTCATAAGTTTGTCCCGGGCATTCATAACGTTTCCGTAAAGAACGCACAAAGATTTACACATCATGTAAGCTTTAATAACACTTCATTAACCACTCGTAACTTTTGTTTAATGAAACCATTCATAGCTTTTTTTAATTGAAATCAATATCTTCTAAATTGTTCTAAATTCTGTCTCGTTAACATCTAGCCTTCTTTTGGAAACGTTCTATTTCCAAATATTTATAAACAGAGATCCATAATCGAGATGGAAAGAATTATTTTTAACCCTTATCTCAAGCTCAGCATACGAGTAAACGGTTCTACGTGCCTTCTATAGGAAGTCTATGAACTGGCCATAAAAAGCAGGAGCCTCACTTTAAAGATCTAAAGCCTTTTAATAGGCCTCCAGCCTGCTAGGTCACGCCTGACTAGCATGACTACTTTTATTCGCCGCCAAGTGCCGTTACCCCGCGACGTGTTTCGACTGAACGCACCCCGGGTGCCTCTGGGAGGGCAGTTTATGGAAGCGAACATACTGTAAAAGTAAACAAGAAGGCCAAGTCGAGGCGAAAACATCTTCATCCAGCCTACATCTCACTGGTGGGTTCAACACAGAGCTCACACCATGAGACACAAGACTCAGGAGCATCTCTGGTACCTGGGTAGCTATGATGAGTGACTCAAAGGGGCAGAAAGACGGTCTCTTAGTGATCCTGAAGGTCCTGGATGCAGGATGTGTATGTGTTATTATTCTATAGCACTGCTGATTCATAGGATACTGAGATACTGAGCTCTTGTTAAGAGTTCCACATGTTCTTCTTCAAGTTCTTCTGACTCATAGCGCTGGAGTTTCTCATTGGATACTGAGCTCTTGTTAAGAGTTCCACATGTTCTTCTTCATGTTCTTCTGACTCATAGCGCTGGAGTTTCTCATTGGATACTGAGCTCTTGTTAAGAGTTCCACATGTTCTTCTTCATGTTCTTCTGCTTCCTAGTACATTAGTACATTTATGGCATTTGGTAGAGACCCTCATCTAGAGCTACTTGGTTAAGGGCCTTGCTCAGGGGTAGCTTAGTGGACTTCAGTGGGATTCAAACTCACAACCTTCCAGTTGGTAGACCAACACCTTAACCACTAGGTGTGTGTGTGTGTGTCTGTGTGTGTGTGTGTGTGTGTATTCCTGTGCATGCTTAATGTAACTCATGATGAAGAAATAAACGATTATGGTAATATGCTTAGTTCAA
>NC_062530.1:1859171-1889171 GCF_022655615.1 Tachysurus fulvidraco | reverse complement strand
CTATTTGGCAACCATTTTTTTATCCAATGTGTTTCCATATAACACCAAAACAGACTGGATGGGCGGAGCATGCTCTCTCTACACTGTTAATAAGAAGATATGTGTTAGTCTTCATCCTCCCTGATCGCTACCTGTTGTATTATCCATTCATTCATCTTCTACCGCTTATCCGAACTTCTCGGGTCACGGGGAGCCTGTGCCTATCTCAGGCGTCATCGGGCATCGAGGCAGGATACACCCTGGATGGAGTGCCAACCCATCACAGGGCACACACACACTCTCATTCACTCACACACTACGGACAATTTTCCAGAGATGCCAATCAACCTACCATGCATGTCTTTGGACCGGGGGAGGAAACCGGAGTACCAGGAGGAAACCCCCGAGGCACGGGGAGAACATGCAAACTCCACACACACGAGGCGGAGGTGGGAATCAAACCCCCGACCCTGGAGGTGTGAGGTGAACGTGCTAACCACTAAGCCACCGTGCCCCCCCCCTGTTGTATTATGAGTTAGCTAAACAAAACCAAAGATCATTGACACTCATGGTGGCTCAAATCTCAAACAAATTTATCATGTTTCATTACAAACCGATGACTGATACTAATACATAATGAGTACTTTCCCTTATGGAGCTCTTCAGCTAAAACAGATCGTGGGGTTCAGGTCAGGTCACAGAGTCCGTCAGTCAAAGCTCCATGTAAGTGTGTTTCAAGTTATTATCCTGCTGCGAGGTAAAACGCCATCCACTGATTTTTCCATTCGGTTAGATCTTAGCAGTGAAGTTTTCCGTACAATTCAGGATTCGTTTTGCCGCCACTTTATTAGAAATGACAAGTGAACAAATTCCACTGGCAGCCGGTCATGTCCGTGTACCATGTCTCACAGTCGAGATGGTCTGCTTTGGATCACGAGCGGTACGTTTCTTCACTCTGGCTCGTGTCTTCATAAAATTCTGGATGAGAACTCTACGGCTTTTTGAAAAAAAATCCGTCAAGCAAACTCTACGTCGCGGTATTTAGCTGTCGAGTGTCACCAGTGGGTTAGATTTCAGATGTCTCGAAGGTCATGTTGGTGGATTTTTGTTTTTAGAGAAGATTATTTAATTGGTCAGAAGGTGTTGGTTAATATTCTATAACTGAAACTTACAATAATGAAGCTGCAAATCAAAGGTGTTTGTATCAACGTGCTTGTTCTAATAGTTATCGTTTCTATAGCAACGGGTACCAAAGATGCTCCACGTAAAGGTGGTGAGGTTTTCTGTCAGGCAATTTTAATCTTCTGTTTACAGATGGAGTCTCCGATGGCAGCATTTCATGACAGTGTGCGGTAAAGCTACGAGTTTATTAAAGGCAGGGTCTCAGATTTTTGAGAAACGCTTCAAAAAACCGAATCGGGCCGAATAATAAACAAAAATCAAAACAAATGTGTAGCCAATGAGCAGAAAGGGGTGGGGCTTGTCGATATGGGAGGAGAGAGTGTTCAGTGCGCGTGTGTGAGGTTAGCAGAAAGCGGTTTTAACATCGACATGGAGGATAAAAACAAAGAAAGAAAGAGAAGAAAGACTTACGATAAGGACAAGAAGTAGGACGTGTTAATATAGGATCAGCTTTCCAGCGCTGGAGAGAACTGAAGGAGCAGGAAGTCGGCCACATATTCACAGGTTGGAGTTTCCCGAGTCAATAACTCCTGAGCTAAACGCTGTTACTACACAAATAACACCTCTTTTCTATCGTAGTAATGTAGAGAGGCAGCTACAACCGCCTTTTGTGTAGTAACAGCGTTTAGCTCAGGAGTTATCGACTCGGGAAACTCCGACCTGTGAATATGTGGCCGACTTTACTTAAGACGCCGAGGCGCTTTTTTCCTTCTCGATAGGTGAGTAACGTTGGTTTTGCTTTGTTACACAGAACTAATATATGCCTTTGTCCTTTACATCATTATGCTTGTGTGGCATTTTTGCTTGTTTGTTTATCTACAATCGTATTGTTCTTCCCTTCAGCTATGATAAAGACACGTTTCCTTCTGTTAGTCGCCTGGGTTACGTATGTATGTGTGGGCGGAGCTATCGATACAGGGGTGGGGCTTATTTGGGTTAGGGGTGTGTTTGTTTTGGTGTTTTCAAATGTCGACATCGGCTTTCAAACATCGGAGACCGCACCTTTAAGACCTCTTCAGCACAGAGTTTATATTTTGTGGTTTCTCCGTAACATTTGAACTTCTTTTCAGTTCTTTAGCCTCATGTTTCATTATTTTCTTAATTGGACTTATTTAGGAAAATAGTAAAACAATGAAAATAAAAACGCCACAGCCTTCGAAAATAAAACCCGAAGAACCCGAGACCCATCGTCCCCTGAACAGTATTTGTATGAATTACGGAGGTCTGGATTTTCAATACTTCACCCAAATTAAAGCCATCAACGTCCCTTTAGCCTCATAATAACTGTTTCACTTGAAATCCAGTCTGATTTAAAAGCCAAAATGACAAACGTTCAGCCTAATTACTTACAGACTGCACCCATAAGAGTGGTCCATCTTCTCTCTTATAGCATGTCTTCAAAACAAAGCTTTCATTGCCGGGCGAAAAAATAGCATCTATAGCAACTAGATGCCCTGAATTGAATTATATGAAGTGTTTCTGAAATGGAAAGAAAAAAAAAAGTACATGAAGGATATCAGAGTAGGAAGATCCTGTAGTTTGGATGTTAGTGCTGGGCTCAAGCATGCAACCCAAAGTGACAGCAGAACACAACGGCATTGTCAGGTGTTCATTCCAGACATGGAAGATTAATTCTTGGCCATTTTATTGTCAAGCAGCAGCAGGAACACAGGCAGAAGTTCATACCCTCACGCTGCCATGCGTCACACAAGCATACCGGCCAGTTCCGGCGCTAAAGTTGGCTCGGTTTACTTTAAGAGCACTGCAGAAAATGTTTGGAAAGACAGAAAAATTGTTGTATATGCAAATATGGATCTTGTCCATAACGCTGCTGCGTCTCCAGAGGGGAAAAAATATACGGTCTGTTGAAGCGTCCTTCGAGGTCTTTAGTTCAGTGTTGTGGGTGTCGAGAGAGGAATGTGTTCTTTTCCAGAAGAGAAGGACAAAGAAAATGAGAACCAGACGTGGTCCCGGAGTGGCGTTAATTAAGGCCTGGTCTCCGGGTTCACCCTCAGAACTAGGTCAGTCCGTTCGTGTAGCTATCTTGCATGCGGTTACTGTTACTGTGACATTGAAATCGATTATTTAAATTAGATTACATGAATTCACATCTGCTGATCATTGTGGACAAATCATCAGTGATGTTCTTGCTATCCTCGGGTGCTTCAGACAGATCTTTCAACGTCGTATACTGTACACGATCACGACGATAGGAACCAGATGATGCTGATCAGACCCCAGCTTGTGTCCTGAAGGCTAGCTGATTACTGTCCCTATGACATCCAGTGTCGCATCAGTGATGGTACAGATGACCCGTTGCTTCTTTACTCCCAGAAGTGCCGAGGGTGCTGGATAGAGATTGAGTTGCAAAACCCTTCCAGAATCTGAACTCTATTGGCAAGCATCTTGCTCTCCAGCCATTCTCCTGGCATTCACTGACCAGACCCTTAATACATGACAAGCTTCCTTTTTAAAGCTTCCAAAAGGCTGTGAGCTTCAGCAGGACATCTTGTTTGATGATTTTGGACAGCAGGACAATATCTGGACAGAATAGACTAGAAAACTTGTAGTCTGGGGTCTACCTAGAGCTGGCAGTCTCCCTCAGAACTCAGAAGCCATGCAGATGATTCTGCTGAGAGACAAAGATGCTCACCAGCTCCAGAGAAGTGGAGTGGGACCTCATGATACTCCTAATTCCTCCACTAATTTTCTTCTACAATGATTTTCTTCATCCCTTTCCATCTGCTCAGGATATGATCCAGGGCCTGTGCATAATAGCCAGTCTGGTGACTATCTGCACCACCTTCACATATGGGTCAAGATTATGACTCAAAAATATTTTAGGGTAATATGGAATAGACAAAGAGGAGATAAAATAGGAGGGTGGCACCAGGAAGGGCATCAGAGGGACAGCTCATGTTGGACGTTTGGGGGACAAAGTTAGGGAGGACAGATTAAGATGGTTTGGACATGTTCAGAGGAGGGAGAGGGAGTATATCGGTAGGAGAATGTTGGACATGGAGCTGCCAGGCAGGAGGCAAAGAGGAAGGCCAAAGAGGAGGTATATGCATGTAATTAATGAGGATATGAAGCTAGTGGGTGCAAGTGTTGAGGATGCAGGAGATAGGAATAGGTGGAGAGAGATGATTCGCCGTGGAGACCCCTGAAGGGAAAAGCTGAAAGAAGAAGAAGAAGAAGAAGAAGAAGAAGAAGAAGAAGAAGAAGAAGAAGAAGAAGAAGAATGAGCCGCTGTGTCGACACCAAACAAGGAGCATCTGAAGAACAAGGAGCAGCTGAAGAACAAGGAGCAACTGAAGAACAAGGAGCAGCTGAAGAACAAAGACAACAGCTAAGAAGGATGAGAAGGTTTGTAGACAGCACTGAAGGCTAGAGGTCTTCATTAGGTCTTCACCTAATGGATCAAAGTGATGCTACAACAGAAGCTGCTAGAGTTTAAGAAAGAAAATTAGCTTCATCTTTTTCATAGCCATGTCACTTGTGAAGTGAACAACCTTGTCCTAGAAACATGACGCTATTATTCCGGGCTGACAAATATCAACGCTGCGATCGGAATATCCGCATGAGGTACAGTATATGACCTAAAGTTTGTGCACCCCTGACCATCATACCCATATACGGCTCTTCTCCAAACCCTTGCCACAAAGTCGGAAGCACACGACTGTATAAGATGTCTGAGACTAGATCTGGATTGGAATTACCGTTTAAACTCTAATATTAAGTACATACAAAGTGAAGGAGTGAGAAGGAGAGAGAGAAAAAGGACATATGAAGGAAAAAAAGAAGGATTTGGCAGCCAAGCCAAGGAAAACACATTTGTTCAACTAGGCTATTTACAACCATCAAAGGAGTATCCATTTCCTGTCATCTCCATCATACATCTCAGAGCCAAGGAGATCGCAGCCCAATTAGGGTCTGATATCTAATCGATACACCGCTGGAGCTGGAAGTCATGAAGTAGGCCCTTGAGAGCTGCAGCTCAGATAACTCCAGTGTGAGTGCTGTGTGTGTGTGTGTGTGTGTGTGTGTGTGTGTGTGTGTGTGTGTGTGTGGGAGGAACAACATGGAGAATCACAAGCTGATAAAAAGACAGAATTTCATTTTCATTATTACATACACAAACAACCTCCTACATCTTTACTGCTTTATGACCTCGTCATCGTCCCATGAATGACTCAGGACATCTATTTTCACTTAAAATGAGTCAAACAGTTGTTTCTAAAAACTCACTCTGTCCCTCTTCGTTACAGGACGTTTGATCCGCTATTAAATTAATTATTCGATATTTTTCAAATTTTTCGTGGGACTCGTTTTGTTACGTGTTGTTAATCCGTCGTTATTGAACGGGTATTAGTTTACTAAGTAATTAAAAAAATTCTTTATTAATGTAATGTTTGGAAAAAAAATATATATAATAAAAAACTATATGATGATCCTTTGAAATGATTATAATTTAATGTAATAAACTACAGAAATACATTTAATAAATATATAAATATACTATATACTAATAATACTAATTCATTAAATAAGTTATTAATAAGTAATTAATTAAGTTATTAATGATTAACTAGTTAAGCTATTATTATAATAATAATTACTTTTCTGACAATTATAATTTTTTTACCTTTTATGTTTTTAGACACTTGGAGCTAAGTGTTGATGGGGGTGCAAAATAAATAAATAAATAACCAAGTAAACAAACAGACAAACAAATAAATAAATAAATTGATTACTTAATTAATAAAATGTGATCAATAGTATTGGAAATTTTATAAAAAAAAATAAAAATCCTACATCTGATAATTATATATATATATATATATATATATATATATATATATATATATATATATATATATATATATATATATATATATATTATGCACAATATTAAAAAGTGTTTATTTCATATTCATTAGCATTTCAAAAATAAACTATTATTTTATGATGTTATGATATTTTATGATGCAACTTTATTAGTTGCATTGGAGGAAAAAAAAACTTTGGCTCCAAAGTAAAAATCATTCGAACAGAATATTAGCGATGACCTCATCACTAAGAGAATGATGTCATCTCACCACTCTATGCTTAACTTCATAAAACAACACGGTGTCACTTCCTTACCCTTCCTTAACCTCCTTCTTTTCCTCCACAACCCCGAGCTTCTTTGATGATGTATTGCTCAGGATTTCTGATGTTTAGTTGAATTACATCACAGATGCATTGCAGACTGGATAACTTGGTGATCTCGCTGAACATTTTCACTTTTACACACACACACACACACACACACACAAAGCTTTTCCAGCAGGCCACACACTGTGACATGACCAAGAGAGGAAGAGGGGCTCAGGTAGCTGAGCGCTGGAGAGGATGACGAATGTCTTGGCGTAAACACAGAGGATTTGAGGTGAGGATCTTGGCTGGCTTTCCGAACGTAGATTCGGTGTATAGATCAGTCCTTCATTCACTGGTGTGTGTGTATGTGTGTGTGTGTGTGTGTGTGTGTGTGTGTGTGTGTGTGTGTGTGTGTGTCCAGGCTAGTCAAACAGATGACCACAATACCGACTTTATTTCACATCTTTCTGGTGAAAGCATCAGATTTTATTTCCGAGAATAAATCATGTGATAATAAATTGTTTACAGGATCGTTTTTAATGAGGCCTTGATGGTTTAAAGTTAAATTTGTTATTTATTTATTTATTTATTTATTTTATTATTATTATTATTATTATTATTATTATTATTATTATTATTATTATTATTATTTTAAAGAATTAGATAATTATTTTGTAAAATATTCTTATTATTTGTCATTCATGCAAAAAAACAGATATATTTATTTAATATAATGGTATTCATTTTTTAATTATTTTATTTATTTGTTTGCTATTGTGTTTTCTTTTATTCTTTTTCCTTCTCTTTTTGGGCAGTCGTGGCCTAATGGTTAGAGAGTCTGACTCGTAACCCGAAGGTTGTAGGTTCGAGTCTCGGGCCGAGGTGCCCTGAGCAAGGCACCGAATCCCCCCCCCCAAATGCTCCTCGGGTGCCGCAGCATAAATGGCTGCCCACTGCTCTGGGTGTGTGTGTGTGTGTGTGTGTGTGTGTGTGCACTTTGGATGGGTTAAACGCAGAGAACGAGTTCTGAGTCTGGGTCGCCGTACGTCACGTCACTCACTACTTTTATCTCTTTTTTTTTCCAAGATTTACGGAATTAAATATGTAAAGTTTCAATCTGATTCAGTGGTTTCAGCATTGACGAGATAGAAGAAGAAGAAGAAGAAGAAGAAGGGGGCATAGAAGCCTTTATTATCGCCACATATACATTACAGAACAGTGGAATTCTTTTCTTCTCATACCCCAACTGACGAGGTTGGGGTCAGAGTGCAGGGGCAGCTATGATACAGTGCCCCCAGAGTAGGGAGGGTTGAGGGCCTTGCTCAATGGCCCAGCTGTAGCAGCTTGGTTGTGAACCCCGATCCTCCGATCAACAACCCAATCCATTTAAATGTAAACAGAAAAAAAAAGATTTTAAGGAGAAATTTAAGGTACTGAAGGAATCTGATTCAGAGGTAAAGCTGTCCCACGTCTTCAGGACGGAGCGGTTTGTATGATCCCTTGTTCCCGTGACAAACTGCAAGTTTTCTTTTATTATTATTTAAGTGTGCAGCGAAGCCCTGTAGCTGATATAACGGGACTAATTCTGCAGAGGTTCCACGAGGTTAAATACGTATAAACGACGTTTTTTTTTTTTTGTTATTAAGTATAATAAGAAAATGATCCAGTTTGGGGCAGTAACAGTAACTCCATCCACTTCATCAAACCACACCAGTGCAGATTATATTCCTCCAGCAGAACTACCACAAGTGTTTGTTCATCCATTTTTAATTTGCAAGAAATCAATCATAACCAATAACCATACATTTGTCTTTATATCCTGCCTAATGGAGTGAAAAGGAGAGCTGATGTATAAACAGGAAGTTCAGCTCGGTGGACTCTGTGACCTGTGTGTGGTCCTCGGTGCCGTCCGCCCGGCCGATCCGAAGTGTCTGAGGGCAAACAGATGGGAACCTTGTGGAATAGCGACTTCTCCTTGTCCAAAAGAAACAAGCTTTCGCTCTTTAGTCCAGACTACAACTCCTCCAAACAGCTCAGCAGGCTGCTCTCGAGGCTCTGTTCGGTTTAATGGTTTAATGTCAGGTTTAAACGATTAGCAGCTGATGAAAATAATAGCCCGGGTTATGCGTAATGGAGAAATAAAAGATTTCAGGACTTTGCTGTATGTTACATAACGTTCGTTCCAGCGTGCAGATTTTCTTTCCGCGGCGTCGTAGTTTCTTTTTTTTTTCTTGGTTGTTTTATTTAATTCGGTTTTTAAAAGTCATCAGTGCTTTTAAGTGCATGAGTAAGCTCTGGAGTTTAGAGGGTCTGGTGCACAAAAGTTGTTGCTTAAAAACTCACGGCTGCTGTGTGGCATTAAGCTCTTTAGCGGTCGGGGTTAATAGGCTGGGGAGGCGGCGTGGAGCTGGTTCTAGTTCATGGAGGGTTGGGCAAAGGCTGAAAGAGGGCATTGTGCTTCTGAAGGGAGGAGAAAGCAGCACAAGGAGCGCTCCAACTCCTCGTTCGCTTTGTGGTTTGGAGGCCTGGCGCTGTGGCACGGGCCTTTTAACGCTCACAGATGCTGTAAAGATAATACTCGAGTCTCTGCTCTGCAGGTGAGAGAGTGACAGACAGACAGACAGACAGACAGACAGAATGACAGACAGACAGATGAAGCAAAAACCTCTGACGCCTCTGTCTCTCCATGTCTTCACAGGCTGTTAATTTTGCGCTTGGCCCATCCTCAGGCAGAACGAGAAGTTGGACCTTTGTGTGAGGCATCGCATCGCTCCGCAGGGCAATAAGAATAACAGACGTTCCTCCCTCCCTCCCTCCCTCACTCACTCCATTTATCCCTTCCCCCCCACCCTCTCTCTCTCTCTCTCTCTCTCTCTCTCTCTCTCTCTCGCTCTTTCTCTTTCTCTCTTTTCCTTAAACTGTCTGTAAAACCTTTTTCCAGAGAACTTTGGGCCAATTAATTAAATTAGCACGTAGTCAATGTCATTCGACCTTCTTTTCCATTATATAAAGCTCATGCCCGCGAACGCTCGCTCTCCGTACGGCAGACGTCCTTCACGCGCAGGGATACGGATAGACTAAGGGAAAAAAAAAGATATAACCAAAATAAAAAAAAAACAAATGAATATTTATTAGAGAATTTTAAACTTAAGCTACAATTTTATCTGCAGTTTATTTGTTATATATATATATATATATCTTTACACTTACAGTACATGTGCTCAAGGAGGTTTTTTCTCCTGTGTGAGTCTCTGTGTCTTGTGTGTGTGTGTGTGTGTGTGTGTGTGTGTGTGTGTGTGTGTGTTAGTGAGTGTGTGTGTGTGTGAGTGAACGCAGGATGACGTCCTCTGAGACGATCTTTATTTAGGAGTCCCGTGTCGTATTGTTTTCTCCTGGATGATGCGTTGTGTGCATTATGATAAATTTGGCACAGGTGCGTCTTCTTTCACGACAGGTGAGGACGGATGCGGCGCGGACGGAGGTAATACGTCAGCAGCACATTTCAGGAGTTCTGGAATCCGTTCCTGAACGTGATCCGCGAAAAAAAAAAATCAGTGTCAAACAGTGAAGGTCAATATGGTGTTGGAAAATTCCTTGATAGATGGAGATCAGGCACAGAAACGCCAGGTGAGGAACAGACAGTGTGTTGAGAAGCGAACGTCGGGTTTGATGTAAAGTGTATTATTACGCTCAGATAAAAGTAGAAGCACTTGATGTAAAGTGAATGTCAAAAGTTCGAATATACGTGTCTTTTGATTGGGGGAAGAAAGTCCAACAAGGTTCAGCTTTAAGCCCCCTCTTATTGTACATTTCAGTTTGGTGGACTCTGTGGAAACGTTGTGGAGTCCTGATGTCTCCTCCTCCAAAAGAAATACGTTTTCACTCTTATCAGTTCACTAGCATACTGTGGCATCCCACAAGGTTCTGCTCTAGGCCAATTATAATTGTACATTTCTACGTAATTGTTTGTTTATTTGTGTGTTTGTCTGTCATTTTGATGCTACGATATTGACACGATCATGTATATTCCCTTCACTTTAACCTAATCCTTACATCTCAGACATTCGTATATATTTAATCTTACTTAAAAAAAAAAGGAATTAATAATCCACTACCTAACAAACTCGCACTTCGCATTAAGACTGCAACTATGACGTTTTAGATCCTAAATCTAAAATCCAGACGTATTTTTTTCCCCTTACACAGGCCTTAATACATGGCAAAGAGTTTTGCTAGCATGAGTGGAATTGTTAGCAGTAAATAGCGCTGTGTTAATTAAATACTCAAGCGTTAAGGCTGTATCTGCATGATGATGCAATAGAGCTAATCCTTCCCGGTGTATAATTAGGTCTGTGCTCTGCGGACACGATGCCAGTCGCCGGCGAGTTAGCGTTGAGCATAAATTGTGCTCAATTCATAGATCTGCACTCCACCTTAGAGGAAGCGGTTGTTCCTGGATGGATGATATTACGCTGCATTCGTGCTCGTAGAGATTTATGACTTGTTCGAGTCTGCACTCCGCACCACTGACATCCTAATAGAGGTCTTTGTATCAATATATGACTGATATGATGTGAAATTCTCTTCTGTCAGTGAGAAACCATCGCTGTGCTTTCGGTCTGTGGAACAGTCGGTATGTGTTTTTTATGATTGTGTCTGTGTGCATAAAGATGCCGTGAATAAGGGCTCTCATTTGGGAGAATTAGAGGGCTGGCCTCAGCTTTGGCAGCTCTTGGAGAGCGCAGCCGCAAAGCCAGTGAGGCTCCTGTTTCTTTTTCCGACCTCCACTTCTTCAGGCGACCCGCTAGTGCGTCACATCGGCATCGAGTTGCTGGCCCGGAGCTTAATTACAGCCACGCTTGCTGAGCAGCGGGGTCAATGAGAACGCCTGATGGCCTTATCACCGACACTGCACTATTTTACTCATGTGCTTGGGCACTTTATATCATTCCACAGATAAACCACCACTAAACCCTTGGCAGAATCGAGGCGACTCACTTTCTGACCTACAGCTGGAGGATGATGGAGGAAGTACATGGCCAGATTGGGGTGAGTGCAAATCCCATCCTTGCTCAAATGACTCTTTAACCCTTAAGTCTTTACTTGTCAGAAATAAAAGGATCTGATTATTTTATTTTATTTTATCAGAATCTCATATGAATTACCCAGATTGCTGAGACCTCCACTCATTAGGGCTCCACCTATGAGAACTCCACCCACGAGAACTGGACTCCACCCACAAAAACTCAGAACCCGAGGACTCCACCCATGATGTCTCCACCCACGATATTTGGAACATAAGTCTGTAACGGGCTGTACCACCCCTGCATCGGGCTGTACCATCTCTAAACTGTCAGCATTAACTTAAACAATTACATCATCTATCTAACGATCTTCTCTTCGTTCCACTTTAGATCGGTTGCTGTCGAATTCTCCACTCCGATTGGTTCGTACGGTTTCATATCAGCGGCTCTGATTAACGCAGCAGCGCAAAACAGGTTTATTTACAATTGATGCACTCAAATTAATTCGAATACGTTATACGTTATTGTTTCTATGGTAACAGATCATTCACAGGGAGTCTCTAGTGTCTGGGCTTTGTAACAGTAACTGAGAGTAAAAATGACAAGAAACCAAATGACCGTTGTTTTTTTTGAGACTATTTGGAGAGGGATTGATCGAATGTTTATAGCTTCTATAACATGAGCTGTTACAGACAGATGTACCACAAACTGGATAAAAAAAGCATGATGTATAATTTTGTACTGAATAAATAAATCATCACTGTCGATAAATTGATTAACTCTGGTAAGGGTTAGGGTTCCTAACCCTAACCCTAACCCTACCAGTAACTCTGCCTCTTGACATCATGAGATCCTTGATTATTTTCTGCCAACATGACATGAAGTGTTTTCTTGCTTTCTCTTAGTTTCATCTTTTATTCATCAGAAAAACAACAACAAAAATGCTAATGACTTTCTCCATCCTGTAAAAAGATGTGTGACTTTCACTAGGTCGAACTTTGTGAACTTCCTGTTTTTAGTGTACTTTTTCTCACATCTTTAACCGAGTACGCAGGAGCTCTTCTGTACGCGCGTCGCGATCTGTACATCGCGAACGTCGTGTCTTTCTGCACAAATTCAAAAGAAAATGAACAACAAAGTCCCAACCTCAGAAACTCCACGTCTGGTGAAGTCACTTACCATACAGCAGGATGTACGCGTTAGCCCCAGCGTGTACACACGTGTGCATGTTGTCACACTTACAATAAACGGTTTCTGTGGTTTCTCTGAGACGCAGACGAGGAGCTGGTGAGCCATGGCTTTCATCAGCCAGCGCGGAGCGAGTTAATGCTCTCATCAGCAGGGTCTTTTTCACTTTGGATTTCCTCCGAGTCTGTAATGTTACTACATTTGTTTTGTTTTTTATTGATTTACTAGCATGGCTGACCACAATGAAAGTACCTTGTGGGCTTTATGTGGTGAAAATTAAAGATCCCACAGCTCTGGCAGGATGCGAGTGATTTGAATGCATGCGAGTGGTTTCGATTGCCAACCGACAGCAGACGATTCGAGGAACTTTAAAGATCTGTACACGGAGTTATTACTGTTGTCTTATCGCTAAAGTTCATAATGAATTTATTTGTTGGCTGAGAAGTCAGATTTTATTTCACTACAGTCAGGCCAAGGTGAGGATCGTGTAACGTAAACTTTTGGTTTAACGACCCTCCTGATTTTATTGCGTATTTATTAACATAACGTCAGCTTTACGTGTCAGAATTAAAGCGTCGTTGTGGATCATCGTGGAAACAAGTTAGTTCCTGTTCTCACGCTCGTTATAGCAGATCCAAACACTCGTTTACTCACCAGCATCTCAAAGCACAAATGCTAATCTTCTTTCACATTATCGCCGACTCTTAAAAAGTGTTGACACCCGAGACTCCTTTCATAATCATTAAATAAACATTTCCGTACAGAAAACATTTTTTCTTAGCTAACAAAAGCTTAGCTAAATTATTCAGGTTTTAAAAGCTTCTCTGGGAAATCATCCAAAGGTTCTACAGTATGTATAAAGGTTCCATGTTTCTAGAACAAATAACCATCAAAATAATCCTTGAGGAACCATTTTTTTTTCTAAATATATCTTTTTATTACTTATTAGCAGCAGCTAATAATGTTTCAGTGAGAGAGAGAGTGTGAGAGTGAGACAGTGCGAGTGTGATACTGTGAGAGTGAGACAGTGTGAATGTGATACTGTGAGTGTGAGACAGTGTAAGTGATACCGTGTGAGATTGGGGCAATGAGACAGTTTGAGTGTGAGACTGAGACAGTGTAAGAGTGATACCACGAGGCAGTGAGTTTGTGTTGGAGTGAGACAGTGAGACTATGAGAGAGTGGGACAGCGAGAGACTGATAACGTGAGACAGTGAGACGGTGAGTCTGTATGAGAGTGAGACGGTGAGACAGTGAGACAGATGTAAATCAGGCCAGAGAGATGTGGCGAGTGCGGTCTGCCTCAGGGGAGAGACACAATGGCAGAGGAATTCAAGCCACACTGCGGTGAGAGGCTGGAAGAAGTGGGTGGAGATTTCGGATTCTCTGAAAAAAATGTAAAAAAAAAGCTGGAAAAGCGAGCAAGGGTCGTGAAGGTTGAGTTAATGTGTTGAATGAGGAATTTATTTTAGCATCTGTTGTTGAACATGTTGAAAAAGCCGTACAGATTTTCTGCCTTATGGAAATATCACATACACTTCATACAGGATCACGTGAGTAATGACACGGAAAAACGTGTGAAAGGGCATTTCTACGTCACGTGGCCTACACGAGCAAAAAATAACACGAAATACTTTACGATTCAATTCTTTTCACATTTGAATATAAATAAATTCGTAATAAATAAACGAATTGTGTGTAAAACAAAGTCACATGTTTAAACTACCGAATCAAATACATGAGTTATGTGGAAAGAATCATATAAAAACAAATGAATCATATAGAACAATCCCATGCGAATATACTGTAAACGAATCATTTATATCCGAAACTTATTTAAAACGTGATTTTTGCGACACTTAAAATCACGTGAAAATAAATACATTATATGGAAAGAGTCATTTGTATATTAATGATTCATTTATGTTCACATGTGATTTTTAGACCCGATTCATTTAGTTCCAGATGATTCTTTCGACACGAATCATGTCTAAAAATCACATGATTACATAAATGAATCATTTATATCCAAATGACTCTTTCCATGTAATCAATTTATTTTCACTTGAATTTTAGTGTCGTAAAATCCCATTTAAAATGAATGACGAAAAAATGAGATTATTAAATAATATAAATAAATGTAACGAATCGTGTCAAAAATTTGTCAAAAAATGAATCATGTGAAAATAATAATTTGTAAATGAATCACGTCTAAAAAATCAGTTTTGTGTAAATCAATTGTGCCTTTGAATAAATCGTCTGTGGAAATAAATAATTTATTATTCTCACTTATTATGTTCACTTGACATGTTTTATGTTGTTTTTTAAATCCACTTTCTATTTCATTCATATATATATATATATATATATATATATATATATATATATATATATATATATATATAAACTTATATACGTGAAGAAAAAATAAAAATTAGCACTGCTTTCAGACACTAGTTGTTAAGTGGCTAACATTTCTTTTCCTATTACCACAAGCTAGCGGAAGTGCCAGCGATCCTGGGAAAAAAAAGGAACATGGCGAGGAAGAGTAGCAATTAATGGTGGCCATGCTAAAATTCGCTCGAGCTATGTCTCGGGATCGGTTGGCATCAGGAACATGGAGGCTGTAAAAGGGGGAAAAAAAAAAAAACATTGACCAAAAATGAGTTTAATGAATGAGTAGAAAATTGAATTACAATGTCACCTATAACGGCTCTTAAAATGTAAGCACGCACGTCGGCTCCTGACGCGTCGTGATATATTTCCATTTACAGGCGTATGATGAAATAAAGGCAGTTGTGTGAAAGGCTTTCGCACTGTGTAAGTACATTGTCAGGAAAAATTGGTCCTGACTGAGCTCAACTTTCCTCCACCGCAGATATTAAGTGCTCCCTTATGGCTTTTCTTTTCCGAGTGGTACAGAGTGTGTGTTCTGGCCCTCATGGCGTCTCCTTAGCAGCTCTAGAAAAAAAGAAAAGTTTTTTGGAAGATCTGGACATAAAGAATAAATGAAGCGATCTTTTTTTTTCTTGTCGAATTTCCCCAGAAGCCGCAGCGTCTCCGAGCTGCTTTATCACGGCCCTCTCGTCTCTGCTGGCCGGTTCTCGTGACCACGCTGTCATATCTGGAAGCCCACGAACATTCAGGAACTTTTTTACTGGTGACATCAATCAAAGAGCTTCAGCCTTGTGGTCAACACTAAACACACTGGCCATGTGAGGACATCCAGACCAGAGCCGGGAACCAAGAGATCAGCTTGCTGTGATGAAAACTAAATGTAGAGCCAAGGATAATGCTCTAGAGTTACAAAATTTTTCAGCAGAGACCAAATATAGAGTGGACATCATGTGAGACATCATGTGAGACCATGTTCAGAAATAATTAAATAATTAAACAGACAAAGAAAGAAAGAAAGAAAGAAATACAAATCCTACCAACAAGACTCCTTTCTTTAAAAATCATTTGATAAATAGGACTGATAAATAAAACACTAATAGCTAGTAAAAAAACAATAAAATAATAAAATAAATAAATAAATAAATAAATAAATAAATAAAATACTACTACTACTACTAATAATAATAATAACAACAATAATAATAATAATAATAATAATAATAATAATAATATATGAACATCAATAAGTAAATAAATAAACTAATTTTTTTCATTGTATTCTTTTCATTCATTAAGTAATTTCCTTAATTTATTTCTTTCCTTACTTTTTTTACTTGAACAGTGTGTCGTGTGCAAACAGGAAATTTTGTCTTTTTAGTCTGCGTTCTTAAAACAAAGTTCTTCTTCCACTTCTCATTTGATTTTAAAGAATTAATGATTTTCTCATCTTCTGTTGTTTGGAGACCTGATTTAAGAGGAATCTTTGTTTTTGTGTCCACTGGAGGATCTGAAAAGCTTAACAGAGGTAAAATATCGACAGCTGAGAGGGGGATGTAGTGTGTGTGTGTGTGTGTGTGTGTGTGTGTGTGTGTGTGTGTGGGAGAGAGAGAGAGAGAGAGAGAGAGAGAGAGAGAGAGAGAGAGAGAGAGAGAGAGAGGAGGATAGAGTAATGCTTTTGAACTGTGTAAAGAGATGATTATCCCTAAACCACCAGAGTGTCTAATGTCTCACTCTCAGAGTCTCACTGTCAGAGTCTCACTGTCAAGCTCACGTCTCACTCGGATTGTCTCACATCTCACTGTGAGTGTCTAGCATCTCACTATGAGAGTCTGTCGTCTCACACTGACTGTCTAGCATCTCTCTGTGAGAGTCTAACGTCTCAATCATAGTGTCTACAATCTCACTCCCAGAATCTATCATCTCACACTGACTGTCTAGCATATCACTTTCAAATTCTAGTGTCTCATTCTCAGAGTCTAGCATCTCACTCTCAAAGTATAGTGTCTCACTCTCAGAGTCTAGGGTCTCACTCTCAGAGTCTAGTGTCTCATTCTCAGAGTATAGTGTCTCACTCTCAGAGTGTATCGTCTCATTCTCAGAGTCTAGGGTCTCACTCTCAGAGTCTAGTGTCTCACTCTCAGAGTATAGTGTCTCACTCTCAGAGTCTAGTGTCTCACTCCCAGAGTCTAGCGTTTCACTCTCAGAGTATAGTGTCTCACTCTCAGAGTGTATCGTCTCATTCTCAGAGTCTAGGGTCTCACTCTCAGAGTCTAGTGTCTCACTCTCAGAGTATAGTGTCTCACTCTCAGAGTCTAGTGTCTCATTCTCAGAGTCTAACGTCTCATTCTCAGAGTCTATTATCTCACTCTCAGAGTATAGTGGCTCACTCTCAGAGTGTATCGTCTCATTCTCAGAGTCTAGGGTCTCACTCTCAGAGTCTAGTGTCTCACTCTCAGAGTATAGTGTCTCACTCTCAGAGTCTAGTGTCTCATTCTCAGAGTCTAACGTCTCATTCTCAGAGTCTATTATCTCACTCTCAGAGTATAGTGTCTCACTCTCAGAGTCTAACGTCTCACTCCCAGAGTCTAGTGTCTCAAAGGTTTTTTTTAATCAATAATTTCATTAGATTTTTATATATATATTCTTTAATTACGACTCAGTTATATTTGATACTTTATGCAAATGATAATATTGCATCTGTTTTTCCACCTGAATTAATTTTCACCCCAACAAACAAATGAATAAATGAATAAATTTGTAAAAAGATATTTCATTTTTATTCCCCCCCCCCCCAAATGATTTTATCACAATTTTCCATTAATTGTTTAATATATCAGGCATGTATAATGTGCACTTTTTTCTGCATTATTATTAAGTTCTTCTAGTCATAATCATCATAATCATATTTAATGTGAAATTGATTTTTTTTTCTTTTTATTTTATACCCAGTAGTGATTTACCCTCTTCCCGTTGAATAACTAAAAAAAAGCACACTTTGAAAAGAAATCTATACAAAGTGAACAGGGAGTAACGCTTGTGTTCGTCTTTTAAAATTCCGAGTAGCATCGTGATCTGTAGCCTCAGTGGTTCGTCCTGTAAGTAAAAATCCCTCCTCAGCACTTTCACACTCACACCAATTTATTATTGATGATTCTCACAGGATCAGAAGTTAAGAGGAGGTTTGTTCATCCTTGTTTTGCTAGCCAAACATATATACGAACTCTTCCTAATGCGTATCATCTCCTGGTTTAACTTTGTGTGTGAAATTTCATCTTATTTACAGTATTGATGTTTCTTTCTTTAGCCCATGATATGATTAATGCTAATAAACGTCGCTGACGGTACTATAGAAGTGATGTGAGAATCTAGCGTGTGGTGAAGTGGCTATGCAGTTAGCCAGTAAATATCAAACTCCTTTAACTTTTATGTGTTTACTGAAAGAGGAGTGAGCGGAACGGATCGTTCATGCGGAACACTACGTCGGGTAAAATGGCAGAAAAACACGGGGCAATTACTAGCAAAACACTTGCACTTGGGTTAATGCGTAATAGTTGATCGCTTAAAGGACAGACGCGTTGCTAACGTTACCGGATCTGTAACACCATATTCTTAGTTTGCTTCTTTGTCACTAGTTAACTAATTAATTATTTCAGAGAAAAATAGCTATTTAACAGAACATCATTTTCTAAAATATAATAGAATATAAAATAAAATAATATGACTGCCATGTTGAATTATGAATTCTGACTGGTGCAGAGGCAAAACGCAGGACTCTCTAATATCATCATTTCTAAAGTAACAGTTCAATAGAGGGAAACGTGTGTATCCTACTCTTACAACCTTCCCCTAAACCCACACCTAGCCCTACCCCTAAACACATGCCTACTCCTACCCCTAAACCCACACCTAGCCCTACCCCTAAACACATGCCTACTCCTACCCCTAAACCCACACCTATCCCTACCCCTAAACCCATTCCTAACTCTTCCCCTAAACCCACACCTAGGCTAAACCCTAAACCCACACCTAGCCCTACCCCTAAACCCATTCCTAACTCTTCCCCTAAACCCACACCTAGGCTAAACCCTAAACCCACACCTATCCCTATCCCTAAACCCATGCCTACCCCTACCCCTAAACCCACACCTAGCCCTACCCCTAAACCCATGCCTAACTTTTCCCCTAAACCCACACCTATCCCTACCCCTAAACCCATGCCTACCCCTAAACCCACACCTAGCCCTACCCCTAAACCCACACCTAGGCTAAACCCTAAACCCACACCTAGCCCTACCCTAAACCCATGCCTACCCCTACCCCTAAACCCACGCCTAGCCCTACCCCTAAACCCATGCCTACCCCTACCCCTAAACCCACACCTAGCCCTAACCCTAAATCCACACCTACCCCTACCCCTACAACTTACCCCTAAACCCACACCTAGCCCTATCCCTACAACTTACCCCAAACCCATACCTAGTCCTACCCTTACAACTTACCCACACCTACCCCTACCTCTACCCCACTTACACCTAGCCCTACCCTTACAACCTACCCATAATGCTACACCTACCCCTACAGCCTTAGCCTAAACCTAGACTTTACCCCGAAAAACCCATACATACCCCTACAGCCTTCACCTAAGCCTACACCTAACCATAAACTTACACCGAAACCCACACCTACCCATAACCCTACACTTTTACCTAAACCTAACCCTACCCCTACACCTGCCCATAACCCTCCCCTAACCTGAGCCCAGTCCTACCTGGAAACCTAAAACTACTCGTAACCCTAAACGTAGTTAATATTTACGTTACGAAAGGAGTCTCCAGTATTAAGTGTAACACTGGTAACACTGAACATTTTACAGCGTCTCTCTTCAGACAAGCTGTGGTATTTTACAGCTTTCTAAATAGCAGAAAGGAAAAAAGAGAGAGGTTTGTGTGGGAACGATTGATTACTGTTTCTGTAAGTGAGAACAGGAACTAACTTGTTTCATGAATTAACTGAAGAAAAAAAAAACTCAAAGTACAATGTGGTGTTCTGTAATGAATGAAATTCTCAGCGTTGCCAAAGTGCTGTTTTACTTCAGGTACTTAAGACCGTGCCTGTTTTCCTATAAGAGCGCTCAGGACCTTGTACGACACCTCGTCTCGGTTCGGCTTGGCAGAGCTTTATCTCCGATAGGTTTATATACACAGTCAACAGCAATAACTGGATAATTATACACTTAATAGCTCAGTCAGATATGATGGGAATGGAACAATAGTTCAGCCGGTACAGATTTGTGTTAAGCGTGTTTGTACAATGTGGTGGTACACATTATCTCAAGGTCACTCCGTTACAGAAGTATAATTCTATGTGTAATGACATAATGCTCCAACAATGTGTGCATGCAACTGTGGTCGCATAAATGCTCCTTTTTTTTCTGTTTGTGTTTGTGGTGTGCCTCAGTGGTAGCATTAAGATGCAAGAGGAAAATCATTCCTTGGAAATGTCCACATTATTCCTCGAATTGCTCATCTTCTCCTGTCACTTGTAACCTCATCCTTTTATATGAAGCAGCCAGGAATTGTGAGAATACTGTTTTAAGATGCTAAAAAAAAATCGTCACGGACCACAGCGAGTCCTGGGCAGGCTCGGCTTTCCAGACGCCGTGCCGAGGTCCGATTAAGAAGCATCTCTGTGTCCCTGGTGAGGACTTCCTGCTGTCCCGACCGCTGTGACAGGGATAAACCTCTGGCTAGAAGAGACTCCGTATTCCAAGTAGGAGGGAACGAGTGAGGGACTGACGTCAGATCCGAACCTGTCTGATTTTGTGTGCCCTGAGGTGGCTGGGCCTTTATGGTGCACAAGTGAGTTCGTGTCCTGCATTATTGCCCACTTTTCTATATTTCTGCCTCAGGGGGCTTTCATAAGCTCTTAGGACTTTGGAGGACTTTGGAGGACTTTGTGGGACTGGCGTCCTATCTGAGGACAGCTCATCCACTTATTAGAACCACATGCTAATGCTCCCTGCGCTCTGGGGAGACGGCCCGTCGGCAGAATGCTCAGACAGCCACTTGATGGTTTTCGCATGGCCCGTGTCCTGCTCTAGTGTTTCCTTTCCTTCCTTAACTTTTCCTCTGGCCTTCATTCATAGATGAACTCGCTCACTTTTTTAGATCTCGCTGAATTTACTTCCAAGATGTCGAAGTGGTGCGGTTACGTTTATTTATACCACAGTGTTGTACGATCCTCAAATCCGACCGGTCTGAAGGTCCTTTGGCTGTAACTTAAATCGCAGGTTTATATTAATGCACATGTTCTTATGTCTTATTGTTACTATAGCAACAGCTCCTTCAAAATGAGGCATTGTCTCCTTGACTCAGTGAGGAAGTGTACCAACGTGTGTTTCTGTACGCCACATGTGAGTAAACTGGCCTCTCACTGACCAGAGTGTATCTATTTATGTTCCAGGGCTCTGCTCCTAGAGCTCATCCATTAAAAAGTGCTATATAGTGCAGTTCCCATCATGCCTTGCTGTACAGGCTGATCGGTTGGTCCGATGGGTTCGGATTGATTTCTCAAAACAAGCGAACTGTCCGAATCCGAGATGATCGCTATGTGCTTATCGAGTTGTCTAAATCGTGGCGGCACAAGTGGCTCAGGGTTGCTGATGGGAGGATCGGGGTTCAAACCCCAAGCACTGCCAAGCCGCCACTGTTAGGTCCTCGAGCGAGGCCCTTTATCCAATTTACCCCAGGGCTACTGTATGATCTCTGACCCAAACTTCCAAAAAGTTAGGATGTGTGAAGAAAGCATTTTACTGTGTTGTAATGTATATCTAACAAAATAAATAAATAAAAAACTATATTAGTGTTATCATTACAACATCGTACTGTAGCACACACTCTCTGGTGAAATGTACTGAATATACACAGTATAACAGACATAAAACATTATGATGCCTGGTGCAAGTTTGTTCACATGCTTATACATAGTTAAAGTTACATGTATAATATGCCAGAAAACCATCAGAAGATGACTTAAATCATAGCGTAGCAACGTAGAACGTAACATATCCCACACTGTAACCGTGACGAATGAGGTCATGTTTTAGAGAGAGAAAGAATACAGGAAAAAATATCCGCTGATCCGAGGACAGAATTGTCGTTCATGTCGGGAAGCAAAGCTGAGAACGCAGGTCCTGGATAAGGATGCTGGACGTGGGAGAAACAGCCTGGTGTGTTAGTGCCACGTGTCTGTAATACGAATCTGCCTGTGCCACTGTTATTACAGTATCTCTGGAATAATGGTCCACATGTGTGAAAGCGTGAGGCTGGGAGAATGGGAACGACGCCCATTTGAACTCGTGTCAGGTCTGCAGCAAATTTACTTGCTTGTTTTTCACAGCGTTTTAATTTAGAGACCAGATGTGCATCGAGCAATAATGAAAATAGATGCAGAACTTTATTAAAATCCTTTTTATTTCTTTTTTTTTATGTTCTTAGACTTTTCCTGGAGAGCTGAAGTGCAGCACAATTTAGTGTCACCTTCCAGTCTGATTCATCTCGATTTAAAAGTTTGATCCTTTCCTAACAAAGTAAGGTTTAAATAGAGCCTTGAACTTTAGGAACCTCTTCGAAAGGAACCCTCGAAGAACCCGTTTTGGAAAAGTGACTTCTTACAGATCGAATTGTAGGTAAAGTAACAAACGCTAGAGTTAGCAGTCAAAGCTTTGTGCAATATTTTAACAGTATTAAATCAAACAAATCTAAACAAATTGATTCAAACGTTTTTAAATTTAAGTAAAAAAAAAAAAATCAGATGATCAACATATGAACTTGGGGGGAGGGGGTGGGTGGGCACGGTGGCTTAGTGGTTAGCACGTTCGCCTCACACCTCCAGGGTTGGGGGTTCGATTTTTTTGCATGTTCTCCCCGTGCCTCGGGGGTTTCCTCCGGGTACTCCGGTTTCCTCTCGCGGTCCAAAGACATGCATGGTAGGTTGATTGACATCTCTGGAAAATTGTCCGTAGTGTGTGAGTGTGTGTGAGTGAGTGAATGAGAGTGTGTGTGTGCCCTGTGATGGGTTGGAACTCCGTCCAAGGTGTATCCTGCCTCGATGCCCGATGACGCCTGAGATAAGTTTGGATAAGTGGTAGAAAATGAGTGAATGAATGAATGAATGAATGAATGAATGAATGAACTTCTGAAGCTCAGGTGTCCTTATATTAACCTAATAGTTTTTTTCCTAATAGAAACATGAGAGTCTTTAAGAGAAGGAATGTTTAAAGCTACTATAATGTAAGTGAGAACAGGAATGAACTTGTCTCACAGCCATGCCATAAAACTATAAACGTAACTATAAACGGAAATAAATAAAACATGATTTGTCACTTAGCAACAATAAATAAAAAAAATAATAAAAATGTCTTTGGCATAAAAAAATAAAACTCTTCACACTTGCTTTTACATTTGGATCTGAGCTTGTAACAGTAACTCGGCTTCATCTCATCACCTTGTTGTCGGTTATTTTTCTATAACGGCATGACGCGGCGTAGACCACGTATAAAGCTGGACTCGTTAATGCTCACATCCCGGACCTGTGATATCCCGGTCGTACTGTACATGGTGTCTTTTAACCAGGTGTAAATTCAACAACACAGTCTGAGGTCTGATTCTGATTATCCTCAGGAGAAATGGAGGATCAGTAAGAGCACACACTGTGCATGTGCTTTGTTTAAGCTCAGCTTTACTTCCTCCTCCATGCCCAGAACCCTCTTTGTGAACATTCCTGTTTAAAGCACAAGTGTACTATGACACTTTGTCCTCCTCTGCTTCCCTGGATGAAAGACTTTACAACCTCCTGGGAAGAAAGTTTTAATTCTAGGAAGAAGTAAATGAAATGTTCAGGGTGGTTCAGATGTCTTTGAGATGACGGGAATCAGAAAAGACAATTTCAGCTGGATTAGACTGAAGATGACGACCCGTACGTGGACGGAAATTAGCAAGGCAGGATACCACGTACTGTTTGAGGAGCTTTGCAAGGAAGAAACGAATCTTTCTACCTCTAATGGTAGGATATCGTCGGACCAGGAGATGAGCTGAGAATGGTGAAGAGATCTGGATGGTAAATTATTCAGAAATACAGTAATAGGTTCTCTATGGTGGGTCAGAATCGCATAGAGACGTCACATCGGGCAGCCAAAATGGCTTCTGCTGATTATTAATGATCTGTATCGTTTCTATGGTAACAATAATCTAAAATTATTGTTATTATTAATTAAATTTAAGGGAAATATTTACCATATTGTATATGTAGCTTTACTATGAACCCGATTGTAATGTAGATTGTAATGAGACGATACACGAGGAAGTCTTCAGGACAGACAAGTTTATTCATTCATTCATTCATTCATTTTTTCATTCATTAATTCATTCATTCATTCATTTATTCATTCATTCATTCATTCATTTATTTATTTGTTCATTCATTCATTCATTCATTCATTCATTCATTTGTTCATTCATTCATTTGTTCATTCATTCATTCATTTATTTATTTGTTCATTCATTCATTCATTCATTCATTCATTCATTCATTCATTCATTCATTTGTTTGTTCGTTCGTTCATTCATTCATTCATTTATTTGTTCATTCATTCATTCATTCATTCATTCATTCATTCATTCATTTATTTATTTGTTCATTAATTCATTCATTCATTCATTTGTTCATTCATTCATTTATTTATTTGTTCAGTCGTTTATTCATTCATTCGTTCATTCATTTATTCATTCATTCATTCATTCATTCATTCATTCATTCATTCATTCATTCATTCATTCATTCATTTATGTGTTTATTAAAAGACAAGCAAAAAAGATGCTAAGAGAAAGAATGCATCACCTTATAGATGAGAATGGAACCAAACCTGTCTCAGTGATGTTCTTCAACATAAAGTGCAATAACAAAAGAATAAAAATGAATCAAATTAAATAAATTTTTTGATCTAATAAAGAAAAATAAAAAATTGTTTCATGAACGCTGTTGTGTGAGAGAAATAAAGCACAGCTGGTATTATATAAGTGCTAAAGTCGACTCTGCTCCGTCGTCCTCTATTATTTTCCCACAGAGTGTGTTATTCCTGATAAATTTTAATCTGAGCTAATGACTACACCAAGTCATGACTTTGCACCGTTACGTATCCAACTCTCCGATATCACTGTGGTGTAATTCGGTCTCCTGCTATTCCTTAATTGAATTGAATTAATAGAATTTGATCTCTTTGCTGTGTCGCCCTTCAAACCAGAGCGTGGCTGAGATTAATGTATGTTAATCAGGAGACGAGAGTAAACCGTGGCAGCCGTGTCCTCGTTTGTAGACGGGTGATTATAAATATGACAGAGATAATGACTATGTGCTTTTTCAGGTTTAAGGGTGGACGTTTTGTTTAGAGAAGTTGAACACCAGGCTTCAGTGCTACACAAACTCATTTGGCTCATCTGTGGATGAGGTTCAGAAGGTTGTGAGTTAAAAAGGTGCCACTTTTGAGCCCCGGGCATTACCATTAACCATCTCTGGGCATTTGTACGTGTCTCAGTTGTAGGCATGAGACAAGCGAGTGTCCGGGACTCCCAGATTCTGGGCTTGTTACAAGTGCAGGTTTGTTTTCCCTTCTGTACTGTGAACTGTGTCACTTTTAGTGCTTGAAGCTGTGCAAAATAACCCAAACTAGCTTCATACTGTACGTCTGCTGTAAAGCATTAGTACTATTATTACAGTAAGTTACTTTTGGTACCAGTACCTAAGTAAGGAAGAACAGTGCCATCGTGCAGGAAAACCTCTAAACAATGAGATGTTCTCATAATAAAACTCTTTGTAGCCAAGGTGTACATTTTTCCACATGTTCTCAATGCAAGCACTTTACACACTTTTACTGGCATCATGAAACCCAAAACAGGATGTAGCGCGTGGTGGAGTAACGGTGGCTTAGTGGTTAGTGTTCTTTGAATTGCACCTTTGGGGTTGTGGGTTAGATTACTACCTGTGTGGGGTTTGCATGTTCTTCCTGAGCTTTGGGGTTTCCTCAGGGTTCTCTGGTTTTCTCTTCCAGTCTAAAGTCATGAGCTGCAGCTGACTGACATTTCTAAATTATCCATCTTGTGTAAATGGATGTGTGTTTGCATGTGTGTGTGTGTGTGTATGATTGGGGGCAAGGTTTCCTCTGGGGTAGGTTCCAGGTTCTCCACAACTCTGTGGAGGTTAAGTAATATGGACAGACCATTTTAAACTGAATCCATCACGAAGGGATGGAGTAGTCTGGCCCCCTGTCAATCATAGTGACACGACCCAATCGTAGACAACTGTGAGCTCATGTATGCAGAACAGGGCAGTTAGCGCTATCATGTGAACGACGTACAGTAGAAGGATCAGGAGGTGCGGAGGAAGTTGAAGCCGAGTGTCATAGCCTCGTACCTGATATATGATCTGAGACAGCTTTCAGTGTGGACGTGACAGAAATTTGGAAACCTCTCTACTCTACTGGCCAGTCCCACACCTACAGTATAGCAGCAACATTAACCATTAATCTGCTAACAGACTGAAGAGGTTAATAAGAAATCATCTCTGTAGCAATGATTAAAATCCGTTGACTCGTGTGTGTTTGGACAATACCTTGAACCGCATGAATAGCTCGATTCGTGCTACTACGAGGACCCTTTACATAATTTTATATACATGTGAGTGTGTCGTGCACATCGCCAGACTGTCTGTGGCCCACACAGCGAGGCGCAGCCGGACTCCAAAGCCTCCCTTCTTTATTAGGCCCGGCTTCTCCTGTCGAGCCTCTTTCGTTCATCCCTGTATTTTCTGCTTAGTGCTGCAACACTAATATTAGATCAGCTGGGGAAGTTGCTCGATAGAAAATGCTTTATGCTTGTTTGAATGATTGCTCTCACTTTTCAGAGCTGTAAAAGTTCCTCGGTCTTTGTAATATGGGACGGAGCACCTTTTTAATCAGCAGTATCGGATTTCCAGTGTAGTGAATCTCGGGGGCTTGACCGGGCAATAATCAGGGTTTTAAATTTGCTGCTTTAAAAAAACAAAACAAAAAAAAAACATACTTTTATTTTAACACAATATTAAAATTTCACATATCGTCTACACCAGGTTTGATTTTTCATTTTTACTCCCTTTTTTTTTTTTTTTTTTTTTTTACTTAGCCCCTGCAGATTCATCCAGAACCCTCCATTCTCCATTCCTCTTTAGCTGGCCTTAATTTAGTGAGGTGCCTTTGGGCTACAGAGCCATGCTGGCCACCACAGAAACCATGCCATGACAACCGAAACCCTCCAGAGGCCCTAATCCACTAATCCTGCTGGAGACACGGCATGCAGCCTGGCACAGGACTTTTAATTAAGACACAGAGGGGCTGCTGAGGCGAGGGGCCACAAACGAACAAAATGCTGGAGCTCTTTTGGAGACGAGGTTGTTTTTACTGGGATTTGTCCGCTCCCTCTGGGCCTTGGTGTCAAGAAAAATCTTGTCAGCCAATAAGCGAGCAGTCAGAGACGAGTCTTTAGGGGTTCCCGCTTTATTATTTATTAAAGGAAAAGTAGCCAATATTCTTGCTCCTACACTTATGTTGTAAACTTGTCTTTGTCCCAAAAACTTCATTTCTCTTCTAAAATAAATACAAATGGTCGGTTATGCAGCTGAATGCAGTTCATTTATTTTAGTGTAATACCAGCAGAAAGATGAATAATAATAATAATAATAATAATAATAATAATAATAATAATAATTATTATTATTATTATTATTATTATTATTATTATTATTATTATTATTATTATTATTCATTCATTCATTCATTCATTCATTCATTCATCTTCTACCGCTTTATCCGCTTTATCCGAATGTCTTGGGTCACGGGGAGCCTGTGCCTATCTCAGCCGTCATCAGGCATCGAGGCAGGATACACCCTGGACGGAGTGCCAACCCATCACAGGGCACACACACACACACACTCTCATTCACTCACACACTACGGACAATTTTCCAGAGATGCCAATCAACCTACCATGCATGTCTTTGGACCGGGGGAGGAAACCGGAGTACCCGGAGGAAACCCCCGAGGCACGGGGAGAACATGTAAACTCCACACACACAAGGCGGAGGCGGGAATCGAACCCCCAACCCTGGAGGTGTGAGGCGAACTAGCTAACCACTAAGCCCCCGTGACCCCGAATATTATTATTATTATTATTATTATTATTATTATTATTATTATTATTATTATAAAAGCTTGACTTTTTTATTTACACTTGAATTAATTATCTTATTTTACTATAAACTGTTGTAGAAATGACATTATTTACATTGACATTATTTACATTGACATTATTTCCTGTTCAGCGTCACCCAAATGACGATGAGGTTCATTTCTGAGTTTGGTTCCTCTCAAGGTTTCTTCCTCATATCATCTCAGGGAGTTTTTCCTCACCACCGTCACCTCAGGCTTGATTACTAGTTATCGTAATGTTAGAGATAAATAATAACTCCATTTTGAGCTGTTTCTATTCTCCTGTAAAGCTGCTTTGAGACGATGTGAATTGTTAAACCTGCTAAACAAATAAACTGAATTAAAAATATATTTGAACCGTGACGTCGTGTTAATCCTGAATACGATCCGCTTTCTGTAAGATGTTTATTTACCACTTAAGGGAAAAGGGAAAAGTTTAAATGTAAGTTTCCGCATATCTTCATGACACAGAATTCTCCTCTTCTTTGCATTATTGTTTAGTTTGGTAACTTTTTCAAAGTTCGGTGAGTGAGGGACTGTTTAAAGCTGCTCTAACGTAAGTGCGAATGTGAACGTACTTGTGATGTGGATGTTTCATTAACATTAGAGGGATGCATTAGAGGGATGCATTAGAGGGATGTGATAGCCTAGCGGTTTAGGTGTTTTGGACTACCAATCGGAAGGTTGTGAGTTCAATTCCTATGTCCACTAAGCTGCCACCGTTGGGCCCCTGAGCAAGGCCCTTAACCCTCAATTACTCAGTTGTATAAAAATGAGATAAAATGTAAGTCGCTCTGGATAAGGGTGGGTGTAAATGTAAATAAACAGGAAACCTAACACTAAATAGATCAAATGAATGATGCATCATCCTAAAATTAAATGTAATATATATATAAGATTGTGATTGACTTCTCATATTAATATAAATCATGGATTTGATGTATTGTGTGTTTTGATAGAATATCAGCACATTATTCCTTCATATCATCTCCCATCGATTCTCAGCGTAGTGTAAACACAACCGAATGGTTAATCTAGTGAACTTCAGATCACCTGGTGCTTAAAATCCCTATTATTCATTATCTTCCACTGATGATTAAGTTCTCAGGATGGGGATCGAGCTGCAGCTCAGAAAACTCTGCTTTCTATCCAAAGGTTGAGAAAATAACCAACAGAAGGTGAAAGGTCAGATGGCAGTCACTTGAGCAAGTTCGACATACATGAATCTTTCACTCAGGACGGGAGATAATTCATGTCAGATTTGACACAAAGGGTCAGTTTTGTGAAATAAACTATTGATTTTGTCTGCAGTTTAACATTTCATGGGCTACGACCCAACGGATTCAGCTGTGTACAGCCTTAATCATAATTTCTACAATAACAATAAAAATGCATATTAACACATTTGGGTGTTGCACAATTGCACTATTTATTTATTTATTTGTTTGTTTGTTTGTTTGTTTGTTTGTTTGTTTGTTTACACACACTAAACCTCTAGAATGCACAGAAACTGCACTTGTTAAAGTTACAAACGACTTGTTCTTAGCTTCGGACCAAGACTGTATGTCACTATTAGTTCTACTTGACCTTAGTGCTGCATTCGACACTATAGATCACAACATTCTTCTAGATCGCTTACAATATTACACAGGTATTCATGGTCAGGCTTTAAGCTGGTTTAGATCCTATCTGTCTGACCGATACCATTTTGTAGAATTAAATGGTGAATCCTCCAGTTTACTACCAGTTAATTATGGGGTCCCTCAAGGATCAGTTCTAGGACCTCTGCTTTTCTCT
>NC_062530.1:1846671-1851671 GCF_022655615.1 Tachysurus fulvidraco | reverse complement strand
GTTTATGTATACACTATGTTTAGGAGAGCTCCTTTAATCAGATTAATGATAGTAAATATTAAGATCATTTTGTAATAATAATAATAATAATAATAATAATAATAATAATAATAACAAGAATAAATGGTTTATCTTATTTTGTTATATTTTTAGGTTATTTTTTTATATTATAAGTTATAATTGCAAGAAAGAAAGAAAAATTCTTTCAATTATTTAAATAAAAATATTTGGTTTTTTTTATTTGTTTGTTTATATTTTTATTGTTGTATTTTTTTAAGAGAAAAATCTTCATCTGTTTAGTGTGAAAACCCCATACTTGGTTGCATCCAACAAAAGGTTACTGAAAAAATAATAAAAAATAAATAAATAAATAAATAAATAAATAAATAAATAAATGATGATGATGATTATGATTATGGTGGTGATTTTATCCAATCATATTTCTCCTGAAAGGTGCCAATAATTATGGATTTCTCTGTATGTACTGTATGATCGGCGAGCTTGTATTACTGCCTCTCCACATAACACGTATAACCTACAGGCTATAAAGTACACGATGTACTCGGGTCGGCTAAACGAACGCTTTGTGTACATTTTCCTCTTTATTTTATTTCTTTTTTAACAATATCCACTTCCTGGTTCTCTTTTCCTTGTCACTTCAATCTGACTCTGTACATCTCGATACGAAACCCATTACACCAGACTGTAAAAAGCTGCAAACTAGATCGTCACCAAGGTCAACGAGGCCCGAGGAAGGAAACGGTGAATATCTGACTTTATAGAGCAATAAAATCTGCTTTTACATGCGGAGACCTCTAGCCAACTGCCTTTAAAATGAAATAGTGTTATCATATTACACAGCCACAATAAAACCAGGAAATCATGTCATTTTACATGGATGTTACGTTCCATTAAAATACCAAAGCTAGAAGATTTCCACACACCGAAGTCATCTGAGACTTCAGTTCAATAAGAGACAAACGCTTCTGTCATTTATGATCCGCAGCGTGCTGGACCCTGACTCGTCAATCATTTACTGCCTCCCCGTGCAGCCGTGTCCTTTCTTTTATTCACTCCGGTTCATTCATGAAGCTGGTTCGCTCGTAGCTCTGCTATCTCTCCGTTTCACCCTTATCACCTCGAGCGCAGTTCATACGTGCTATCCGGCTCACGTTGTTAATTATTCGTAAACGTTCCTGGATCTATTCTCTGAAATGTGACACTGGTGCTATTAAAGTAATGAGAGTGTCAAGGTTCAGAGCTCAGCCCCATGTGATGTACTGTACGTCCGCTGCGGGCCGGAGCACGTGAGCGCAGCGTCGTCGCGGTGGACGTCGCTCCGGACGGCGACCGACTGATGACACCGCCACGAGGACTTGGGATTTGGGAAACCGTGACGTAATTAAAAGCACTTCTGTTTTAGGTCTAGGTGCCATGTCTGTGCCACTGATATACATCCACACAATAAAGGCTTCAAATCTCCTTCCACAAATATTCCTGAAGTTCTCTTATTCCTTTAAAAGGTGCATTTATAATCACGTCGTCTCACGTAGTCACTTTAAAATAATATTAATAACTGTGCAAATAATCCAAATAACACAGAACGTAACTGAATTAATCAGAGATGGGGGACTCGAGTCATATGACTTGACTCGAGTAAGACTTAAGTCGCAAATTTGAGACTTGAGACTTGCTTGACAAATATTTAAAAAAGACTCGACTTTGACTTGACATTCATGACTTGAGACATGACTCGGACTCGCGTTAAATGACTCAGAGATGGGGACTCGACTTGACTCGAGTCAGATTTAATTCGCAAATTTGAGACTTGAGACTTGTTTGACATATATTAAAAAAAGACTCGACTTGGCTTTGACTTGACATTCATGACTTGAGGCTTGACTCGGACTTCAGTTAAATGACTCAGAGATGGGGGACTCGACTTGACTTGAGTCAGACTTAAGTTGCAAATTTGAGACTTGAGACTTGCTTGACAAATATTAAAAAAAGACACGACTTTGACCTGACATTCATGACTTGAGACTTGACTCGGACTCGCGTTAAATGACTCAGAGATGGGGGACTCGACTTGACTCGAGTCAGACTTAAGTCACAAATTTTGAGACTTCAGACTTGCTTGTGACTTGCCCGTGTGTGACTTACTCCCACCTCTGTTATTAATAAAAAACAATAATTTGCAGAATTTCGAATTGTAATGCACTTCTAGAATTAAATATTATATCCGGATGAAAACGTAACACACTTTAATCGCGCTCAGTAGCTTAAAGTGACTTTGAAACGTCTCCAATAAGTTGCATCCAGGTCCAAAGTTTACATAGTATTGTTTTATCAGGGTTATTGAATAGATTGAAAAGATACGCGGCCGTGAGCGTACTGGGGGCTGCTCGTAGTTATCCGAGCTTTGTTTATGACTTAACGGCCTGTTTTTCATCAATTAACGTGCAGCTATCTATCGTGCTATAAAGGATACGGTGAAATAAAGGTTCAGAACATTGAGAAATATTTAACTGAGGGACACAAAAGATACAGCGTCACTTATACTGTATACACGCTCACACTCGCCTGATTCAATATAGAAATAAAATTAGCGGTTTAAAGAATTCGTTTGATTTCGATACACACCAGAGCCAGCTGTCATTATTCCTGAGAAGCTCTCAGGGAGTCTGAGCAAGAAACGATACTATCGGTTAACGAAAGAAACCAGACAATGCGTTCAATCTAAGATTATACAAATGAACGTAACATCGAGCGCACGGTCCAGCTTGATACGTTTTAAACCTACTGCAGATCTGTGTCATGTGACATCATCACACAATCCCTCTTCCATTACACATGTGGAACATCAGTACACCATTCATTCATTCATTCATTCATTCATTCTCTACCGCTTATCCGAACTTCACGGGGAGCCTGTGCCTATCTCAGGCGTCATCGGGCATCGAGGCAGGATACACCCTGGACGGAGTGCCAACCCATCACAGGGCACACACACACTCTCATTCACTCACACACTCACACACTACGGACAATTTCCCAGAGATGCCAATCAACCTACCATGCATGTCTTTGGACCGGGGGAGGAAACCGGAGTACCCGGAGGAAACCCCCGAGGCACGGGGAGAACATGCAAACTCCACACACACCAGGCGGAGGCGGGAATCGAACACCCAACCCTGGAGGGTTGAGGCAGACGTGCCTCACATCAGTACACCGATTCAATTTTAAAAAAGAAAGAAGAAGAAAAAAAGAAAGAAGAAAATACATCATCGCTCATTTTGGATCCTAAAATCCTTGAAGGTCTGATTAGGACATTTATTAGGAAGTGCTGCGTATCATGAAAGGAAGCTCTTCTAGTTTTGTGTTTTAGATTAAAAAATGACTAAAAACTAGAAGTTAATGTCGCTCGGCAGTCGGAATTTCTCCAAAAGAAAGACGATATGCTTGTGATGGAAGTTGAAGTTTTTTTTTGAAGGACTGTTGAATGTGTTTTACTTCCTAGATTTGATGTTGTATCGTCGTCTACAGTATTCACACAACTAATGATTTATTCAGGAAATATAGTGCATTAGTTCTAAACTCATGGAATGGTGAGTGTGTAACGTTCACACTTCAGAGCTACAGATCCTCAGCTCAGAAGATGGTTTCTGTGAAGGTTAAGTTGTTCTCCCTGTGTTCTTGTTGAGGTTCCTCTGGGTTCCTTCCGAATATCATAAAACATGCTACTGATTGAGTCCTGCAATGGAGTTCTCTCTCAGATAGACCCAGGATAGACTCTGGATTGACCAGGATAACTGATTACTGAAGACGGATGGATGGATGGATGGATGGATGGATGGATGAATAAATGCATCAGTGGTTAATATACTGGTCTTCTGATCTGCAAACTCCAGCACCACTAAGCTGCATATGAGTTTCTGAGCATGACCCTGAAGTGCTCAGGTGAATCTAAGTAGCTTTAGATAAACGTGAAATGCAAAGATCATGAAGGTCGGATCATTTACTCGTCCATAAGACGTTACAAAGGCGTTATAAAGGTGTTACAAAGGCGTCCATAAGGCGTTATCATGGTGTAATAAATTCTCCTTAACGATGATAATATCTCTAATAAAGAATGATAAAATCCATCGAGCATCATGGACCTGATCCCAACCTCAGGATCAAACCCCAGACCATAGAGCTGTAAGAACTAATTAATAATAACACTGTTAACAGTAAATGCTGGTTGCTAAGCAACATATCAGCCAGATCATTGGCTGTACCTTGACGCTGTTACGGGTTTAAAACCTGGTGCATTCGAACCTTAAGCTGTTATCGTGTTGCGGTGACGAGAGAGTGTGTATTAAAGGATATCACAAAGGCTTCCAACTATTATCTGTTTTAAATGTTTTATAGTAAACAATAAAAATGTATGAGACAATAAATAAACTTTACACTCTATTTTAAACAGTTATTCATAACTCTCCAGGTTCAACGCGTTACATCATACTGCTCAAATCGAGTGACAGAGAACTTTGTCCTCTGTATAACCTGTGTGTGTGTGTGTGTGTGTGTGTGTGTGTGTGTGTGTGTGTGTGTGTGTGTGTGTGTGTGATGTGTGTGTGTGTATTCTCTCTGCTGAAAAACACATGACATAATGTTTGTGCTCTTTATCTTCCTCATATCTACAGCTCGATTAGAAGACGTGTGGAAGAAGAATGTTTTAAAAAACAACACAATAAAGTTTTAGAAGAATTGTCTAGAAACTAGGACATATTTAATATGTTAGAGTCACTCGATGTAAACGACGGGACGAAAGTAAATATATCGTATGGTTTTGTATGTGGGCGTGGCCTTTTTTAAGCTCAAACTATAGGGTTAATACGAGTCACATGCAAAGTTAGGGTTAACGATTCATGCCAAGAAATTTTATGACTACATATTTTCCACTTTTTATTTTCCCCCATTTTAATTTTTTTACTGCAGATTTTCAGCAGATTTGA
>NC_062530.1:1836671-1844171 GCF_022655615.1 Tachysurus fulvidraco | reverse complement strand
GACGCAGGACTCTCGAGTTTTGAAGACAGGCAAGCGTGACATCTCCACCCCACCCCCACCCCCCAAAACATGAAAGATAAATAAATAAATAAATAAATAAATAAATAAATAAATAAATAAATAATGGGGGAGTTTTTGTTTAATTTCCATGTATTCATTTGTGTGTGTGTGTGTGTGTGTGTGTGTGTGTGTGTGTGTGTGTGTGTGTGTGTGTGTGTGTGTGTGTGTGTGAGAGAGAGAGAGAGAGAGAGAGAGAGAGAGAGAGAGAGAGATTATGACTGGTGGTGTTTATTGTAAGTGTTTCTTACCTTTTTGGACCCCTTTATCATGTGTAATGTTGCTCCCATATAAAACAGTTCAGCACAAACTGTAGACATTTTTAGGGACATGATTGAGGACAATGTCCCGTCCAGAGACAAGCTGTGTCGTGTTGAGGTTTTGTTCAAACCGACCATCAAAAATACTCTCTGTAATGAATATGTTTTTTTTTTTTTTTTTCATTGGTTGTTGCTTTAAATCTTACCCAGATACAATAGTGCTATTTTCTGATTGGCTGTTGTGTAGTCTCTTGTTTTTGATTGGCTGATAAGTGTCAGGCTCGACTAAGAACTGAGACGCGCTTGATTCCTACACGTTTCCATAGAGACAGCGGTGCGGACCGATACGTTTTGGGCGCTGCGGCTTATTAAATATATGATAAATAGTCAAAAAGTTTTTCTGCGTAAGAAATACGATGTGTGGCGGGAGAGCGTGAGGAAAGACCGACATGAGGGACGTCACTCTCAGTGCGTGACACCTGACAGCCCTGTAGACGTTCACCGCTAACACTCGCTACGTAGCTAACAAATGAAGGTTATTTCAGAACAAAAAAGTTGAGACATCAATCCACCCAGAACAGTGGAGTGTGTGTGTTTCTGCATTTCTATCAGAATTTGACATCCTAATTTTCATTTTCCTTTTTTCTTTTAGATGAACATCTTCCTTCATTCATGAGAATCGGATGCAGAGGAACGTCAGTCAGACGAACAGGGCCGTTGTCCTCATCCGTCTGGTTGATAAAACTCTTCCTGGTGGTTTTGTTTAAAATTGAACCCTTTGCTTCACCACATAGAAATGGAAAATTAGCAAGCAACAAACATGTCAGAGATAATTATCACCTTTCACGTGTCCTCAGATCGTCTGTCCATTAGATCTGTGTTTCAAAATGAATATTAAAAAGAGCCTTGTCAAGGATGGCAGGCTGCATTAGCAGGGCAGGTAAACTTTGTTCTGTGTTTGTGCATATGTGTAGATGTGTGTAGATGTGTGTGTGTGTGTGTGTGTGTGTGTGTGTGTGTGTGTGTGTGTGTGTGTGTGTGTGTGTGTGTGTGAATATTTGAAGATATGTGTGTATATGTGTGTGTGGATGTGTGTGGATGTGTGTTGATGTGTGTGGATGTGTGTAGATGTGTGTAGATGTGTGTGGATGAGTGTTGATGAGTGTTGATGTGTGTGGATGAGTGTTGATGTGTGTGGATGTGTGTTGATGTGTGTGGATGTGTGTTGATGTGTGTTGATGTGTGTGTGTGTGTGTGTGTGTGTGTGTGTGTGTGTGTGTGTGTGTGTGTGTGTGTGTGAATATTTGAAGATATGTGTGTATATGTGTGTGTGGAAGTGTGTACATGTGTACATGTGTATATGTGTGTAGTTGAGTGAAGATGTGTCTAGATGTGTGTGGATGTGTGTACATGTGTGTGGATGTGTGTAGATGTGTGTAGATGTGTGTACATGTGTGTAGATGAGTGTGTGTCTGTGTGTGTGTGTGTGTGTGTGTGTGTGTGTGTGTGTGTGTGTGTGTGTGTGTGTGTGTGTGTGTGAATATTTGAAGATATGTGTGTATATGTGTGTTTTTGGATGTGTGTAGATGTGTGTGTGTGTAAACATGATTCTTATCTAAAGTTTGCATTTAGGACATTGGGGGAGGAAACAGAAATCTGTAAATGTTCTCCTGAAGGTTCTGTGCTAAAACATACTGAACGTTCCTGTTCCTACCAACACTAGGCTCTAAACATCTACACTTGGTTTTAACCTTCAGTGTAAGTTAAAAGGGTCCATATTCATGAAGATCAAAGAGATGGAAAAAAGGGAGCTATAATGAAGCCGGGGAAAGAGGAGAACCTCAATCAGAGGTTTGCGTAAACATGGAGAAGATTCAATATACTGTAATGATATAGAACGTCCTGAAAAAGAACCTTCCATATTGGTGTAATGAGGAAAAAAAGGTGACAAACAAAACACTGTAAGATCTGTGAAGGAAAACCCTGAAAAACCTGTGAGGGACATCACCACCATCCTCTACAGGTCAGGAGTGAAGTGAAGCTCTCACAATCCATCGGTACAAGAAGACGATGAGAACAGATCTATGGAGTCTGTATCCCAAGATGAAATCCGCTCATCAGGATTAAGACTCACAAAGAAGTCCAGAGGTTATAAAGAAGAAGAAGAAGAAGAAGAAGAAGAAGAAGAAGAAGAAGAAGGAAATAATCTTTTTATGATCTTAAACATATAAGCTTATCTGTGAAGCATGGTGGTGGTGCTGTAGTGTCATGGCTTGGGCTCACATGGCTGCTTCTGGAACGTTCTCACTAATCATCATTTCTGATGGAGCTCATGTTAGGTCTAATCAGGAGGAACTTCTCAAACATCACACAGCAAGACAATCATCCAAAACACAACAAAGGACTTCATCAGGGGGAAAAGGAGAAGGTCTTAAACTGTCCAAGTTCCTCATCAGACCTTTCAACACTTCATGTTCTGCAAGAGAGACTGAAGACAGAAACCCCTGAAACAAACAGCAGCGGAAAGAGGTTGTGGTGAAAGTCTGGAAAAGCATCAGAGAAGAACAAACCATGTGTCTGGTGATGTTGGTGAGACGCAGGTTTGATGCGGTTATTGCAAGCAAAGGATATGAAACCAAATATTATAATAAGTGTTAATTACTTTTGTGTTCTGTTTTCCTCTGAAGATTTGCTGTAGACAATTTTACACACTGCAATCACGATTGTCTCGATGTCTCGATGTGCTGCTTGGTTTAGGAGACACACTGAAATGTATTGTTTTGGATCACGATTGTCTCGATGTCTTGATGTCTCGATGTCTCGATGTCTCGATGTGCTGCTTGGTTTAGGAGACACACTGAAATGTATTGTTTTGGATCACGATTGTCTCGATGTCTTGATGTCTCGATGTCTCGATGTCTCGATGTGCTGCTTGGTTTAGGAGACACGCTGAAATGTATTGTTTTGGATCACGATTGTCTCGATGTCTTGATGTCTTGATGTCTCGATGTCTTGATGTGCTGCTTTGTTTAGGAGACACGCTGAAATACCACATGTTGTTTTGTTTTGGGGGAAAAAGCTCCACTATATTCACTGTATCTTTCTATTTAAGACTTAAAATTAACACTGAATCAAAATTGGAAAAATCTTTTGTGTGTGTGTTTGTGTGTGTGTTTTTATGTGTGTTTGTGTGTGTTTGTGTGTGTTTGTGTGTGTGTGTTTGTGTGTGTGTTTGTATGTGTGTTTGTGTGTGTGCGTGCGTGTGTTTGTGTGTGTTTGTGTGTGTTTGTGTGTGTGTTTCTGTGTTTGTGTGTGTTTGTGTGTGTTTGTGTTTGTGTGTGTTTCTGTGTTTGTGTGTGTGTTTGTGTGTGTTTGTGTTTGTGTGTGTGTTTGTTTATTTGTGTGTGTGTTTGTGTGTGTGTGTTTCTGTGTTTGTGTGTGTGTGTGTTTGTGTGTGTGTTTCTGTGTTTGTGTGTGTGTGTGTGTTTGTGTGTGTGTGTGTGTGTGTGTGTTTGTGTTTGTGTGTGTGTTTGTTTATTTGTGTGTGTGTTTGTGTGTGTGTGTGTGTGTGTGTTTGTGTGTTTGTGAGTATGTATTTGTGTTTTTTTTGTGTGTTTGTTTGTTTTTGTTATCGTTTTTTTTTTTTTTTTTGTTGTTTTTATTTTTATTGTGTTATTTTTTTTTTTTTTGCTTTCGTTGTGTTTGTGTGTGTGTGTGTTTGTGTGTGTTTGTGTGTGTGTTTCTGTGTTTGTGTGTGTGTTTGTGTGTGTTTGTGTTTGTGTGTGTGTTTGTTTATTTGTGTGTGTGTTTGTGTGTGTGTGTGTGTGTGTGTGTTTGTGTGTTTGTGAGTATGTGTGTGTGTTTGTGTGTGTGTGTGTTTGTGCGTGTTTGTGTGTGTGTTTGTGTGTGTGTTTGTATGTGTGTTTGTGTGTGTGCGTGCGTGTGTTTGTGTGTGTGTGTGTTTGTGTGTGTTTGTATGTGTGTTTCTGTGTTTGTGTGTGTTTGTGTGTGTGTGTGTTTGTTTATTTGTGTGTGTGTTTGTGTGTGTGTGTGTGTGTGTTTGTGTGTTTGTGAGTATGTGTGTGTGTTTGTGTGTGTGTGTTTGTGTGTGTTTGTGTGTGTGTTTGTGTGTGTGTTTGTATGTGTGTTTGTGTGTGTGCGTGCGTGTGTTTGTGTGTGTGTGTGTTTGTGTGTGTTTGTGTGTGTGTTTCTGTGTTTGTGTGTGTGTTTGTGTGTGTTTGTGTTTGTGTGTGTTTGTTTATTTGTGTGTGTGTTTGTGTGTTTGTGAGTATGTGTGTGTGTTTGTGTGTGTGTGTGTGTGTGTGTGTGTTTGTGTGTTTGTGAGTATGTGTGTGTGTTTGTGTGTGTGTGTGTGTGTGTGTGTGTGTGTGTGTGTGTGTGTTTGTGTGTGTGTGTTTGTGTGTGTGTGTGTTTGTGTGTGTGTGTAGCGATGGTAGCGGATGAACACCCTGCTATAAACGTACATTAACATGAGCTTCATGGCGTCCAGCGTTCAGTTAAAAGACTAGACAAAGTGAACGATTAACCCGAGCAGTCAGGAGAGTTCGTACTACAGTAACGTGGATGATGGATTATTGCTCTCGAGATAATGTACAGTACATAATAAAGTGAAAGTCAAACAACAATTGAAGTTTAATCTAAAAAAAAGATTAGAAAAGGTGTAATCATTTTTATTCGTATATCACATGCGAGACTTGGAAAAAAATACTGTAAATAATCTGACGTTCTTAAATCTCGAGGTTCAGTAAAGACAAAATATATATATATAACAACCTAAATGTGTTCTGTCTTCTTCACAACAACCTAAATACATGTTTAAAACATAAATACATCCCAAAAATCTTCAGCATTTTGTCATTATTTGTGTTTGAATTTTTTTGTTCCACGTGTCCTGCCGTGATTTGTCGATTATATCAGATTATAACAGATTATAACAGATTACAACAGATTATATCAGATTATGTTTAATCTCATTCCACACGATACAAGCCATACGTTCATCAGTTTCCTGCAGGTCATGAGGAGAGTCTCGCTCTTGTTCTTTATTTTTTAAATGATTTTAATGATGATGCATTTACAAAACACAAAACAAATAATTGAGCGTGGATGCTAATTATCCACATTTTTTGTAATCGTTAAATTTAAATGTTTAAATCCGTACTTTAAAATTGCTAAATGTTTTAGAGCAAAATGCAAAATAATGGTGTTTGAGTTAAATTAATTAATTGAATGTTTTTGCATGTTTAATCTGACTGAAGGGTTGGGGGTTCGATTCCCATCTCCGCATTGAGTGTGTGGAGTTTGCATGTTCTCCCCGTGCCTCGGGTTTCCTCCCCCGGTCCAAACAAAGACATGCATGGTAGGTTGATTGGCATCTCTGGAAAATTGTCCGTAGTGTGTGAGTGTGTGTGTGAGTGAATGAGAGTGTGTGAGTGAATGAGAGTGTGTGTGTGCCCTGTGATGGGTTGGCACTCCGTCCAGGGTGTATCCTGCCTCGATGCCCGATGACGCCTGAGATAGACACAGGCTCCCCGTGAGCCGAGAAGTTCGGATAAAGCGGTAGAAGATGAATGAATGAGAGAATCTGACTGAAGAATTAGCATTAAAAGACAGACATGCTATTCGGCTAGTCCGTCTCTTTCGAATGGTTTAACGCTAGCGCTTTTATTTACGGCTTGGCATCCAGTTAGAGGTTAAACGATGCTGAGTGCTGATCTCTTAAGAATTCTGTATACGTATCCTAATGAGAAATTGAAGGTGTTGGAGTCTGGTGATGACTATAGCGTCGTCGATTCAAGATATTACAACATCGTAACCAACGTTGAACAAAATTCGCTAGCTAAATCTTTCCAATTTGTGCAACTCTTCCTGTTGCTCTGACTACATCCTAGATACTTCCTACAGCCATGCAGGTCGGTTTAAGTGATATAGTTTTAGCATGTCTGCTTGCTAGCAGGCTAACTCTGATCCCACCGTGTCTCACCGCGCATGCCACTTGTTAGAGCAACCAAACTCGCATGTAATTGCTAATGCATATCACACTGCAACAATTGCATATTAATACCGCTGCAGGGGCCAATTGATCATCAGTACATCAATATGCAGTTTGCATAAATTTATTCGCCGTTAAATGGTCTATGTTTGAGGTGACAGGGTCATCGCTTCAATAATGCTAATGGCCTTTCGTCCTTTAACGGCTAGTCTAAGCGAATGAAGGGCCATGTCTTCTTCGGAGTAATACTCGATAACGCTATGAATAGCGCTCTTCCACCACTGTAGTGTTTTTATTACAAACATTTCTACAGAAACAACATCTGGATCTTTTAGAACTCATGGGATGAAACTCCCAAGACGTATGAAATACCCCGTCGTTAATTATTTATTTATTATTTATACTCGTTTATGCTTCTGAGACTAAAGCGTCTGTTTGGCGTCCGTTGATTTTGTCTCCTCTGGCCGGGCGTCTGACCTTGAAACTCCGATCCATACAGCTGCTCATATCCCGAAGGCACCGGAGCGTCGTCCTGAACCTGCCGATAAACGAGCAGGACGGAAAGACGGAGCGATTTCTGAACCTGTCGATAACATACACGCCGAGTAAAGAAGGGAAAAGGAAACAAAATTAAAAAAAAAAAATCTGAATATTTAAATTGCTGTCTTTAGCAACCGGACAAACTGAGACTTTTATTACATTTATATATATATATATATATATATATATATATATATATATATATATATATATATATATATATATATATATATATATATATATGTTGATTTATGTTTATTTGCTTGTTGTTTAATTAATTCATTTATTGATTGATTGACAGCAGCAGAGAGAAAATAAAATCATCTCAAGATTGAACATTTTATTGGCTGCACCTTTTTTTCTCCATCTAAATAAATCATGACGGGCCACTAGAGCTCTTCTGTGGAACTGAGACGCCTCCTAGTGGAAATAGAGGAGAACTTCAGGGCCATCTATCTTTCTTTCTTTCTTTCTTTCTTTCTTTCTTTCTTTCTTTCTTATTTAATTTAATTCATCTGATTCTTCTTTATTTTTATCTTTTTATTTTCTTTATTTTTCTGTGTCTTTATTTTTTATTTTCTTTTATTTTTTTTCTGATAAATAAATGGATAAATTATTAATTTGTTCGAA
>NC_062530.1:1796671-1831671 GCF_022655615.1 Tachysurus fulvidraco | reverse complement strand
ATCTTTATTACTTCCTGATAAACAATTAACAATGAGTGCAAAAACGAAATAATAATAATAATAATAATAATAATAATAATAATAATAATAATAATAATAATAATAATAAGTGGAATCTGTTCTGTATTATTTTACCAGATTTGTGGCAACAACACTGTCATTAAACTCGTGACATATATCTGAATCTTTTAAAGAACTAAAACCTTTGATGTGTGTGTGTGTGTGTGTGTGTGTGTGTGTGTGTGTGTGTGTGTGTGTGTGTGTGTGTGTGTAAAACCTTTTGAAATATGTGCTTATAGACACTTTTCACCACTTGATGGCAGTGTTGCACATAAATCCGTTTAATCTAAATGAATAATAATTCATTAATAACGAATCCCCAAGTCAAAATCCTTTAAATATTATATTATATTATATTATATTATATTATATTATATTATATTATATTATATTATATTATATTCCTGTAGCAGATGACACAAAATCTAAATTGTAATTGTTTGTATGAAGCATAAGCAATACTTATGATAATGAATTTATCAATAAAGAGAATAAACATAAAATAAAATAACTGGAAAGTTTGAGGAGAAATTAATTTTCTAGTTTCGTTTATTATGTAAAGCCTTTAACTTTTAGAAGTGGTAATAAATCATTACACTTAAAATCAAAAAACATCTGGATGTATGTTTCTTTAATCTGGTGAGGTTCCTGATGAGGTTCCTGATGAGGTTCCTGATGAGGTTCCTGATGAGGTTCCAGCCGTGGCGTCCGTCCATCTGAGCAGAGATACGAACAAACCGATCACAGTAAGAGAGACTGATGAGTGAAGATCAGGGCTTTGATGATCACTTGATCCTGCTTCTGATCGTCTGTAGGAGTCCAGCAGAAACTGGAAGATCGAGAAGATCTGATGCTTTGCTAGAGCTGGTGGGTCGTACCGTTCAAAATCGGTGAGTTTCCCATTTCTACAGGGCAAATATAGTCTGCGGATTCGTCGGGCCTCCTCTTCCTCAGGTGACTGAAGTTTGTGAAGCCGAGCTTCTTCGGCTGAGAAAAGGAACGACGGGAAAGGAGAAGAAAACATGACGCATTAATTAAACATACATCGTTTTAGAGAAAGCACAAGGAATCAGAGCTACAGGATTTAACAAATAATCCACAAATTAAAATTTAATGGCTTTGTTTGTTTTTTTTTTAATTAATAAATTAACGATCTAATGAATAAATTCGTTCTGGTTTCTATAGTAACAACTCAATCACAGGGAGGTGGTACAGCAAACACTCCACATAAACCTGATAAAAGTAAAAAACATCTGATTAAAAAGGTTTTATTATTAATTGTATTGATGAATAAAGTATGTGACGTTCTACCCGGACTTTAGCGGTGGTGGTGAGTGGCGTGTGCCCGCTGGCGTTGGAGTACTCTCGTTTCTCCTGCTGAGCCTGGGCTCCCACCAGACTGCTGAAGTTGGTGGTTAAATGGCGCCTGAGCAGAGTTTTCTGAGGTGGGATGTTCAGTAACATGGCCAACGTCTCTGAAGTAAACCGAGGCTCCAGGATCTGAAGATAAATCCCATGAAGAAAAAAAAAAAAAAAAAGTGATGATAATAAACAGAAGTAAACAAATGTACTGTTGAAATATTTGAGGTGTTCTGTAAGTAGACGTTTATGGAAAGAGTCTCCAGAGTCAGGGCTTTGTACTGTACACGTTAAGCATGGAGAGTTTTAGTACAAGCTTGACAAGCTGCGTTTTTTACCATTTCTATAGTTTTTTTTTTTACCTTATGAACATTAGAGAGAGAGAAAAGATGTCACACGGCATTAAATGTATCTGTAAAGCTATGACTACAGCATGACCATTACAAATTACAGTGATCCCTCGTTTATCACGGTTAACGGGGACCGGAACCCTTCGTGATAGGTGAAAATCCGCGAAGTAGGATTGGCCCTACAGTAAGTTTGACCTTTTTACTGATGGTCATCATCTTCATCTTCCTCTTGGGCTCACTAGAGGAATCTTTCGCAGGGGCACGGCGCTTAGGAGGCATCGTAAGGGCTTAACGCAAAGTAAATTTCGAACACGATACGCGAGACACGGTTGACAGCAGCGTGAACGAGAGTGGCGAGACACGACAAGGGAAGAAGTTGGGAGAGGATGCGATGTCGCGCAGCCAATCAGCTCAGATCTCACGCCAGGAACCAATCACGTGCCTCGTCTGAGTGCCCGTGGGTATGTACAAAGCCTCTGAGAGAGTTTCTCTCTTTGTCTGGCATCCTGGGAAACCGTTTTTAATTTTATTTTTCGATGAATAATTTTTTAAAAATCAGCGATGCACCGAGGCCGCGAAACTTGAACCGCGAAACATGAACCGCGAAGTGGCGAGGGATTACTGATTACTTCGTGTCCTCGTTGATGATCGAACGTCTTCCTCACGTGTCACTCCACACTGCTACTTTAAGAATGTGTAGAGTTTCATCACTATTTCTGTTTTTCTCTACAACACTACAGGTGATAGATTCATAGAAAAGATCAGAAATAAACAAAAACGTTAATAATTTTCTCCACACAGATGTTTGTATCTTCAGAGTAAACGTTGATATCGAACCCATTTCTGCTCTCTGAGAAGCTCCGAGCGTTCGTTCGTCTAAAAAGCAGCTCAGATTTCTCTTCGACACTAAAATCCAGTGTAAGATCATTAACAGAGGGAAAAACACACGTCTAAAACACACCGGAAGGACGACAGACTCGCTTTAGATCAGACTCACAGACACGACATCAGACGCTTCTTTACACTGAATGAAAATGTTATGATATGTACATTAAGTACTGATATGTCCTTGTATCGTCGGGTTATTGTGTCTCGTGTGTTAAAGCTCTGTTGTAAACACTGAACAGAAGCTCATAAATGTTTCGTGCTCTTTCTTCCTCGTGACTCACTATGAGGCCTCCGTGTACGCCGCTGCCTCGGAGATTCGGAGCGTATTCAGCCAAATCCACCGAGCGCAGCCACTCCATCACCCGGTGATTGGACCACTGCACCACCTCAGATGGAGAAGTTTTATTCTGAGTGAATCAGACACAAACACACTGATATACAACCTCAAATTTAAACATAAACAAGAACATTATAATAAGAATTACATAATTATAATTATCCTGTACTAGAATTATTTATTTATTTGTTTATTTGTTTGTTTGTTTGTTTGTTTGTTTATTAGATTTTTAATTATTTTTTTTAAATCTTCTTATAATATATTTTAGGGAAAATATTCATTTATTTATTTGTTTACTTGTTTGTTTAATCAATCTTGAAGTACAATCATTTTTGTATTGATATAATAATATAATTATACTAATATTTCTAAACGTAAAGATACGTTTAAACGTATCTAAACGTAAAAAATATAATAAATTAAGTTATTTTAGAATAAATTATTATTGCAAATAAATAAAAATTTTAATTAAAAACATATTTTTTAAAATTATTTATCATAAAACCTCTTTACTTGGAATGCTGTTGCTTGTTATTTACTTCATTCCTTTCCATTCTCTAATCATTCTGAGTCTAATCTAACACACACACACACACACACACACACACACACACACACACACACACACACACACACACACACACACACACCTCGTCCCCTGGTCTGCGTCTCAGACAGTGTGGGTTGAACTTGTTAGCGTGGAGGACGTGGATGGCACACTTGATGCTCAGATGATGGAGCTGACTGGTGACCTTCAGGAACAGAAGGTCGTTCTGTAAAGAGGAGGAAGATAAGATACAAAGCAATGTTTAGAAGATAAAAGATTAGCATCATGTTAGCATCAGTTACGGACATGTTGGTCAGTTTGTGGACTCACCACGGTGAGGTACTGGAGAACCCTGCCATCCACTCGGCTCTCGTGGAACTGGTCTTTATACTGAGGTAAGCCGATGTCATCCAGCCAACCTGAGGAGACGAAACACGCTTACAAACCTGCTCAGTCCTTTTCTGTTACTCAAAACATCAGAAATTCAAAATACTTTTAAAGAGAAAAACAGATGAAAAATGAATAAATTATTATTTTTGTTAAGTTTATAAATAATAAAAAAATATAAATAATAAAGAAATGTAATAAGCAATGAAATATAATACATAACCAAAATAGATTAATAAAATAAATTACCAACAAAGGTTAAAATGTATCTGTCTGTCTATCTGTCTGTCTGTCTGTCTGTCTGTCTGTCTATCTATCTATCTATCTATCTATCTATCTATCTATCTATCTATCTATCTATGTCTGTCTGTCTGTCTGTCTGTCTGTCTGTCTGTGTCTGTCTGTCTGTCTATCTATCTATCTATCTATATATCTATTGAACTGCCTATCTATCTATCTATCTATCTATCTATCTATCTATCTATCTATCTATCTATCTATCTATCTATCTATCTATCTATCTATCTAATGAAGCTGTTCATTACATGTGAGTAATCATTACAGAACCTACGCGTGACCCAGATGTGATCGAGCTCTGACGATTTCTCCATGGCCTTGTTGTTGAACGACCTGAGAGCCAGCTGCAGTTTCTTTCTGTGCAGCGGATGTTTGATGGCCATCTCCTGGGAAAATAATTAAATTAATACTTAAAGCAGGAGCTAAAGCGCTGATATACCGAACAGCTATCAGGATATCAGTAGAGCACCAGGAGCTCAATATGGATCAGTAACAATTACAGACATCTCAGACACAATAGGGTCAAAAGTTTGGTTAATTTAAAACCTTCTCAAATTCCTGTGGCGTAGCGGAGAGGAGGGTCTGCCCACTCATCACCCACTGACGCGCCAAGCTGACGTACTGACCCAGTCCGAAGTCCTCCAGCCAACCGCATACCTGCTCCGTGGTCCAGTTGGAGAACGGAACCGTCATGTCTCTGAGGAGGAAAATAATAACTGAATGACAGAGGGATTTCAACAAGAGCAGAAATACCATGAAATATTAGGAGTTCTTGTTTTGCAGAAGAAATATCAGTTACATAAAGATTAGTCTTGATACATTAATATGTGAAGGAGTAAATCTGGTCTCGTACCGGACCGAGCGGCCCGAGTCGGGGGTTCGAGCCAGTCGTGGTCCGGCTGTGGCTCTAAATCCTCCTCTCCTGAACTCAGTGGGCTCCAGATCATCGCCCGTCCCCAGAGCCCCCGACTGCGTCCTCTTGATCCTAAACACACACAGACTCCGACTTCTCATTAGATTGTAGAACAAATATAATCAAAATATTTCCATCAAAATATATGGCAGTGTCTTTATCTTAGTCAACAGTGACATAATGAGGTCAGGAAGAAGTGACAAAGTGATGTGTGAACAATCCAGACACCCTCATGAGTTTTGTGGGGTCAGTTAGAAGCAGTCATGCAGAGCTGCAGATCCGCACTCACTTCCCCCAGAGTTTGCGTATGCTCTTGTTGTTCTTCAAGTTTTCCTGTGAGACGGGGGAATGTTCTCCTGAATCCACACCGGACGACGAGGGTGAAGCATCACAAGCGCTCGACTCTTCCGGTCGCTCTGCCTTTCCTGCGGGAAAAATAAATAAGACGGTCTTCAGAAAAAAAAAAAAAAACGAGGTGCGATGCTAGCGTTCAGGCTCGGTAGGTTATTTACGGAATATCAAACGTACTCGATCCGTCTTTCCGAAACTAGCGGAGACATCGCTGAAGTGTAATCGTGTGGAACTGTGTGCTTTTATTAAAGCATGAGATAAATATAGTAGCAGTAATAATGAAGGCTTGGGCTCTGTTAAACACTTTAAATCTCACAAGTCTGATCCTTTGCTGTGACCTTTCGCAAGCTCTCAGCATCACTTACGAAAATTACCGACCGTTTTATTTATTATTAAAACAATCTTCACATTTTTTATCCATTTGTAGGTACAATTAATGTCATGGAATAACTAAAACAAATTAGTTCCTGTTCTCTCTCAGGTCACGTAGCTGCTCCGTTTTCTCTCTTCTATTAAAAAAGATTGTGTGGAAAATTAAACTCTTTACACATTCAAACGCTGGCACTGGAGACTCCTTCCGTGTTAAATGAAAAAAATAAAAAAAAAATCCCCAGTGTAACAATTTTATACGTATTTAATCCGTTTATATGGTGCAAACGAAAGCATTACTAACAAGGACCTTGTGACCAATCAGACTAGAGAAAACATCTCTGTGGTTATATATTAATATTCAGTAATATAACTTAACCATGATAAAATAAAAAAAAACACAATAAAATAGAACACATGAGGTCCTCGACGTGAAGCGGAAGAAGAAAAGACACCTGATAGCATGTGGTTTCCTGAGTAAATGCTGCTCTTTGATATGAACGTTGACACATGTGCAAAACATCTGGGCTGAGTTAAAGCTAAAACACAGCTGAAGCCACAGGTCTGGTCCCCAGACAGAGAGAGAGAGAGAGAGAGAGAGAGAGAGAGAGAGAGAGAGAGAGAGAGAGAGAGAGAGAGAGAGAGAGAGAGAAGAAGAAGAAGAAGAAGAAGAAGGAGTGATAGAAAGAAAAGACTCAAGCTCCTCATAAAACCTCTGACTACACCATGTGATCAAAGACAGAAGTAATTAGTGTGGTGCAACAAGTGGCTTTCATTTACTTAATACAAAGAAGAAAAGAGAACGCTGATTGATTTTTTTATAAATTTCCTTTTGGTATTTAATCAGTTATTTTGTTTTTTGTTGATTCGTACGGAAGCGTATTGCATTCACTTGAGGAAAAAAAATCTACTCTGTTTTTCTGAATTAATGACTTAATTATCTCATAATTATGAGATAACTTTTCATGCATAAAAAGTTTTTTGCTCTGTTTTTCTGAATTAACAACTTTATTATCTCAAAATAAGGAGCTATTTTTTTAAACATTTTTTTCACTCTGTTTTTATGAATTAATGAGTTAATTATCTCAGAATTATGAGAATAATCTTCATGAAAAAATTATTTTGCTCTGTTTTTCTGAATTAACGAGATCCCTTAAACTTGAAAGGCGGAACATGTTTACTTCCATGCAATCCACCTAAAATAGAGCTCCTGGCAGGATTTTGAAGGATCTCATTAATTCAGAAAAACATTTTTTCTTTTTTTTCTTTTTATGAAAAATGATCTCATAATTCTGAGATAATTAACTCGTTAATTCAGAAAAACAGAGTGAAAAAAATGTTTTTCAAAAAAATGGCTCATAATTTTGAGATAATAAAGTCGTTAATTCAGAAAAACAGAGCAAAAAACTTTTTATTCATGAAAAATTCTCTCATAATTCTGAGATAATTAACTCGTTAATTCAGAAAAACATAGCAAATACATTTTATTTCAAGAAAAAGTTCTCATAATTTTGAGATAATTAAGTCGTTAATTCAGAAAAAAAACAGAGCAAAAAACTTTTTATTCATGAAAAATTATCTCATAATTCTGAGATAATTAAGTTGTTAATTCAGAAAAACAGAGTAGATTTTTTTCCTCAAGTGAATGCAATACGCTTCCGTAGATTCACTAATGTTTCTGTCATTAATATTCTATGAAAACGTTTATTCTAAAAGAATTAATTCATTAATGCTTCTTAAATTGTTTTTATTTGTTCGGTCACGTCAGCCCTCGTAGGGAAGAAGACTTACGTGGCCTCAAGTCAAGCCGGTGCGGCGCCGAACACAACTGCAATTTAGAAGCAGAATCTAAAGTAACATGACATAGATGCCCTTTTATGGACTCGTGACACACTTGGCTTTGTCGCTTCATCACATGACCTACACAAGCTGAGAGATCAGGTTGAACTTCCACAAGGAAACGTTCCTATAGCGTCAGAGAACTGGGTAATCTGTTCATCACCTGTTCATCTGTTTTCCACAATATGCTAATTAAAAACCTTGATTTAGACCCAAAGCACGTGGTCTATAAGGGTGATATATGTAAACTCCTACCCTGAGACATGTCTCCATCCTGACTGCCTTCTTGAGACCTCGATTCGGAGCCATCGCTTTTATTTCCCTCTATCAGGACGCATTTCCCGTTCACCGGTTTCGGCTGGGAACCCTGTTTGTGTAGAAATAGTGAGCGATAGGTGAATTTGTTTGATAAATGACTGAAAGTTAATTGACATCATCCGCATACCTCATCCGATGAAGCAGGTTCTGCAGGAGACCCCATCACAGGCTACAAGATTAAAACAGGATCAGAAATACAATTAGATTTGAAACAAAAAACGGAATTCTAGCTAATCGAAGCCTCATTCAAGCAGACCTGAAGTCTAGGATTAATTCAGTTTTGTATTTTCCTAAAAAGACGAACCTTTAGTTCTTCACTCTTCAGATCTTCCTGGCTGCCGGACGTATTTCTCGGCTGTGACCTGAGAAGTCAAAGCAACTTCAGGATCGAGTGATGTCAGCGATGAACACTTGGTATTAGCAACAGCATAGGAGGCAGAAATAGTGATACCTCATGTCTGTTTCCTTCTGCTCAGGTGATTTGGATGGGAGAAGTGGAGAGGAAGCACCAGACATCATCTAAACAAACGAGAGGGACTAGCATTAGCGAACGGCTGAACGTGATGACGGAAAACGAAGCGTGTCCATTTAACCATCTGTACCTCTGAGTGAGCTTTGAGAGTGAGAGGTTTTGCCCTCAGTGCTGTGCTCTGCTCTTCTTCTTCGCTGCTGCACTGTGGTGCTGACGTCTCTGAGGATCGTTAGTAAAACAACAATATTGTACATTAATCGATTAAAAAAAAGGAGCGATGTTTAATGCCTCAGGCCCTGTACTAGACCTTCTGAAGCTGTTCTTCTACCGGCTTCATGCTGGAAAGTGAAATATTTCTTCAGCTCTAGTTGTCTAACAAAGGCTTGCAGGTTTTCTCTTTTTCTGCCCCAAAGCATGATGCTGCCAGCGCCATGCTTCACCATGGGGTTGGTGTTAACTGTGTTTATTAAGTTTAAAAACGTTCAATCTTGGTCTCATCAGGCCATAAAAATATCTTGCTACATGGTTTGGGGTAACTAAATACTGTATATGTATCAGCCTCTGATGTGTGATGTATTTTCTATACATTGCCTTAAGAATGGGGGAAGTCGTGTCCTAATGGTTAGAGAGTCTGACTCCTAACCCTAAGGTTGTGGGTTCGAGTCTCGGGCCGACAATACCACGACTGAGGTGCTTTTTAGCAAGGCACCGAACCCCCCCAACTGCTCCCCGGGCACCGCAGCATAAATGGCTAGCCCACTGCTCCGGGTGTGTGTTTACAGTGTGTGTGTGTGTGTTCACTGCTGTGTGTGTGTGTGTGTGTGTTTGTGTGCACTTTGGATGGGTTAAACGTAGAGAACAAATTCTGAGTATGGGTCACCATACTTAGAGGTATGTCACGTCACTTTTAACTTAACTCCTTGAACTCTATCCTAATACACACTCAATACACACCTTTTTACTGAATCGTGTGCTTCAAGGAATAACGTGTGTTTAAAGAATTAGCTGTGATGTAGCATGGCTCACGTTGTAACAAGGCCTTGCCATCTCGTAACTGTCTGCAGTGGGTCAGGAGAAGAGAAAGCTCCTCGATACGCCGATCCTGTGCGATACATAAAAAAAAAAAAAAACATTAAGCAAGAAAGAAAATATGACTGATATATTTTACACAGTGAAATTCTTTCTTCGCATATCTTCACTCTTATTGATTATTTTCCTAAGATCGAACAACATAGGGAGTTTTATTTCTATCCTCTGCATTGTGTTTCTAATACACAGGACAAAGTGAGCCATTTAAATGTTGTGCACAACAAAACGTTTCCATACAAGGAAAGGTTTAAAGCGAAAACATACTTTATCTAATAAAACTTTAAACGAAGCCATATTTTTTAAGATTGTACATCTTATTAAAGAAATCTGAAAGCAATGGAAACTATCCGATTGCTTTATGAGGATTATGCAAACCTTGAGATTATCTGAAAATAATCTTTCTCCCCCTGATGGTTTAGAATGTGGTACATGGCAGTGCAGTTAAATGGAACATTGGCTAAATTGCAGAGTTGAGATTTGGCAGTGAGTTCAGAGAACTGGGTGTGTTTTTGAAGCAATGCCCCGAAGCAGCCCCTGCCACGTCTCGCTTACTGCAAACACATGACGAGCTTTGGCACAGATCCTCACCTTTGAGTGTGGACTGAAGGAAATGGTTTTAACTGGGGTTCTGTAAATATCTCATGCTGTTTGAGTCCACAGACGGGAACAGGAGGGTCCTGTGTGCTCAAAGAGGTTTTCATTTACTCTTCCACATGCTGGAATGAGGTTTGGTGAGGGAGTAGAAACGACACTCTTAGAATGTGTAATGTGAAGACTTAGAATAGTAAGAAATCTTTAGTTGGTTAATGGTTCTAGGGTTCTAAAGGGGCCTTACTTGGGTACGGTTGTAAAAGTGAAACCATCTGTTGGAAATGGAGACTAGAATATTTTATTGTTTAGAGCACTACACAGTTCAATCTTTAGGGGAACCTTTTAAAGTTCTATTGTTAACCCTACAACTTAGGGGTTTTTTTACACCTGGTCACTTCATGCGTTTTCTGTGATCCGATATCTATCCGATGGTAAAAAGACCAGGTCTAAATGCCCTCCGAGACATTTTGGAGACGGATATAAACCCGATGGTATGAACCCCTTCAGGAGGTGGTCTGGGACGCGTTTCAGATGAAACTGGACAGGTGTAAATGCATGTGGTTGTTCAAGCCACATACGTCAGCGCTATACTCCTCCCAAATGGAAGTACGTCACTCGCAGGTGATCTTTCACCCAGGCGTCTCGTCGGGGCTTAAAACGCGCTGCTGCCGCCAGCGAAAATGCAGCAAACAGTAAACGCTGTTTTTTGTAGCATAAACGTCGTAACGAGTTTTTTCATATTCTTTTTGATCGTGTTCTGAAAACCGCATACACCAAAGTGTGTTCCGTTTCAATTACATCAAATATATTTGCATTTTGGGCGGGAGAAGAAAGATCGGATCGATTCGCCGAGACGCGTTTATGTGGCCTGATGTAAACGGAACAGTTTTAACAAATCAGATAACTATCGGATCGGAGACAACACACGAAGTGACCGGGAGTAAAAAGGCCCATAGTGCCCAGAGAACTCTTTCCAGAGAACCAAGCACCAAGAGCAATCATCAATAATTAGCAGTTTGTACCACACACAGTGGTCATACACATGCTTTTAAAATGTTCACATTAAAAATTAAAATTAAAGACTCGTAGCTTCCAAAAGGAGTTCACATGAAAAACTGAAAATCTGATCTAAAAAAAAAAATGCTTTTTGAGTTCAAATCAAAACACGATCAGGGAAAATAGAGAACTTTTTTAGGATTCTAGTTATTAAAAAGAAAAACACTAAGCAATAATTTGGAGTTTGCACTTACATACTTACCCAGTTTATGCATACACTCTTTAAAAATAAAGGTCCATAAATGGTTCTTTAAAAAAGCAATAAAAAAGCCGTTAACCCTCAATTGCTCAGGTATATAAAAATGAGATAAAATGTATGAACAACCTTTACATTTTTCTTAATCTAGATTAGACTAAATTTCTAATAAATTAACCTTTCATATGTTTAAGGCCAGAAATGTTCCTTACCTTCTCATCATTGGCTGCGATTAATAATTCCATTCCGGCTTTTAATTTTAGAAGCTCTTGATCTGTGGGGAAAGAAAGGACACAAATATGTTTACTATATAAATAATAAAATCTCCTAACGCAAGAACAGAAGACAAACGCAAATATATGTGCTTTCACCGTTATCTAGATTTGATTAGAAATCAGATTGGTTTTACATGCACAAGACAAGAGAAGGTCACGTTCCACTCTGGTTTCTGTTCCTTTCTGGTCTCTGTATCTGTCACAATTTGTCCGTTTTACTCACCAAAATGTGCTTTCCATTGCCATTTGCAACAGTAGACAATTAATCCCATTTTTTCATGTTTCTCCTTCCTGGCTATCTATTTAATCTCTCCATGGTTTCCTTGTGTTACATTTGAAGAAGTATAATATCTGGAAATGCTGCAGTCTTGAGCCAATCCTTTGAAATAAATAAATATTTAAATGCCTTAACCAGATCAGAAGGTGGTCTGAGAAACAGATGTGTGGAAGACAGTCCTGTTTATCTGATCCTCCCCAATCGCAAAGGCATTCTGACTGCACTTGCCTGGTCCTCCAGGCACTCTTGACCAGTTTTGCTCACTGTAAATGGAATTATGACCAATCCTGCCTAATGCTAAATGCATTCCAACCAATTATCTCCCTTCCAAAGGAATTCTGTCCAATCTAGACTAATCTAAAAAATTGACTAGTGCTCCCCCCTTCAAAAGTAATTTTGATCAGCCCTCCCCAACCAAAAGGATTATGCAAATCCTGCCTGATCTCAAAGAAATTCCGCCCAGTCCTGCCTCTTCCCAAGAAATTCTGATCAATCTTGTCTGATCTCAAATAAATTTCAACCAATCCTGCTCCCTTCAACAGTAATTCTGATTACCCCTGCTCCATCTAAAGGAAGAAAATCCTTCTTGATCTCAAATTCTGACTAGTTCTGCCACTTCCAAAGATACCCTGACCAGTCCTGCCCCCTTCCGAAGAAATTCTGACTGAGATCAAAGGAATTCTGACTAGCCCTGTCCCTTCCAAAGGAATTCTAACCAATTCTACCTGATTTTAAAACAATACCAACCAGTCCTGTCCCTTCCAAAGGTAGTCTGACCAATTCTACACGATTTTAAAACAATACCAACCAGTCCTGTCCCTTCCAAAGGTAGTCTGACCAATTCTATACGATTTTAAAACAATACCAACCAGTCCTGTCCTTTCCAAAAGAATTCTGACCAATTTTACCTGATTTTAAAACAATACCAACCAGTCCTGTCCCTTCCAAAGGAATTCTGACCAATTCTACCTGATTTTAAAACAATACCAACCAGACCTGTCCCTTCCAAAGGAATTCTGACCAATTCTACCTGATTTTAAAACAATACCAACCAGACCTGTCCCTTCCAAAGGAATTCTGACCAATTTTACCTGATTTTAAAACAATACCAACCAGTCCTGTCCCTTCCAAAGGAAGTCTGACCAATTCTACCTGATTTTAAAACAATACCAACCAGTCCTGTCTCTACCAAAGGAATTCTGATCAGCCCTGACACATTCAAGGGATTTTGACCCTATTCTGCCTGATCCCAAATAATACTGACCAGTCTTGACCTCTTTCAAAGGAATTGTGACCAATCCTGCCTGCTCCAGAAGAAGTTCTGAATCATACTTAAAGGAGTAGAATAAGAGAGTGTGGCATAAGCAGAAGAAGATAAATTATTCTAGATGTACAGAATTCTACCGGGTGTGAAAAAGTTTGGTGGCGCAGCAACAGTGGAAAGAACCGTCTTGTAAGCAGCTTAACAGTTTTGTGTCTAAGTGTATAAGTGTTAGTGATCAGACATAATAAAAATCTTACGTTTGGTGTTGAGCCTCCTCCTGTACAACTCCTCTTATGTTGAGATCAGGATAAAGAGGATACAGAGCTATTGTTAAACATGACACAAACAATTCCAGTACACAACATGCAGCACTTAATATATAAATATCATACAAACACCACCGACACCATTCAAGCTGTTACTGTACACATTGCATGCATTGCATTCTAGTTTTTACTCTAATTGCTAGTTTTCATAAACTAGTTAGCATGTTAGTTGCAAAAACAACACTTTAAGGGCAGCATTTTAAGGACCGTTTCTTACAATTGACACAAACCTACATAAACATTTACAAACATTGATTCCAACAGGCTCACACCAGCTTTAATAAATCAGACATCTACAGTATATCCAGTGGCGCAGATCAGATTATTATAGACCTTTCAGCTCAAAGTCTTCTAACCTTAATAACTTATTAACCATAAAAATGCTTCCAGACAGCAGCTTTGTGGTTCAGATAGATGTACTGTTTCTTGGTTAAACAATAGTAACCAGTCAACCAGTCGAAAGCAACGTATTCAGTAACACATGATACGGACCTCCGATCAGTACTGCACTATTAGAGCTGTTATTTATGACTCTTTATAATCACTACAGTATTTGTGCTAAATAAAAACAAGCAACTTACACTTACCTCTCTCTGAATTGTCAATGGATATGGGAGATCTGGAGAGGAGCTGGGCCTGAAGGTTCTCGATCTCCGCATTCCTGCATTGCAGGAGATGCTGAAGGCTGGAAATTTCTGCCTGGAAACGAGATTTATTATTCACATCATCCTGTATGTCTAAACAACTGAAGCATTTATGAAGTGAATACCTTTGTGATGTAATAATATATCATATTATGATGATGGAAAGATCATTAAACACTAATCATAAAACTGAAAAGCAAACTAAAATTGTTGGATTGGCGGAAATAAAAATAAAAAAAAGAAATGTGTTCCAATCTGGTCCCTTAGGTGTCTTCAGTCTAACCATATTTACATATCTATAGTACCCATAAGGCAAGATATATCAAAACGTAGCCATGATGAAGCTTTACTCCAGTTCATCATGTTGTTTGAGGTTATGTTCAGGTTATGCACAGGGAAATCAATGTTCTTTTCTGTTCCATTGACTGATTTTTCCACTCCATTGTCCAGGGTGTGCGTTTAATAATCTGATGTTTGGCATTACATTGTGACCTTAGGTTTAAGTGCAGTTCTTAAGCAAGGAAAGCCTTGTGATTTATCTCACAGGTCATGTGCCAGAAGATAAAAATTCAGTACTGGCTGTTCCAACAGATGGCAAGTGATTTCAAAGTATTAAAGCAAGTGATGCTTTAATACCTGCAACAATTGACCTGTTGTTGCTTTTAGATATTTTCACTGCAAAATATCCAATTCTAATGCTGAGATTTTTTTTTTCTTTCTGAGATTACATTGGATTTAAAAGGTAGATTAGAAGACTATGGAAGGAAGAGAAAATCAGAAGACATTCTGGCCAAAGACCTGTGGAGAATGGACCTGTAGAGGCTGATTAAGTGGACGAGGTGGGAATTAAAAGCAGAATCGATATTTCTATTAGGGATTTGGTGAAGTAGTTGGGAGAGAAAAGCTAAGAATAAAGTGGCACTGAGAAACTGAAGCTTTCAAAACATGGAGCAGGTGAAATTGAGGAGTTGAGATGGGAAGGTAAAGATGTGAGAAGGTGGAGGTTCCTCAGAAGGGAGAAAGTGTATCTCTGAAGGAGCAAGTAGGTGGAGGAGCTGGGAGAAGAGGGAAGGAGATGGCACCTGAAGGTTTCTGCTGTGCTCCTCCCAAAGCTGCATCTCCACCTGCAGCTGCTCCACCGCCAGCCTCAGACTCGACAACTGAGTCATCAGAGACTGGTAACACACGTGAAGAGAATAAGAGATAGACAGCTACAGGAAGGAGGAAGTGAAGAAATAAGACAGAGATAAAAAGTAGACGAATAGGAATAAAGAGAGATGAAAAGGAAAAGTGTGAGTGTCCATGGAGAGAGGAAACGATTTGTTAAATGTTTAGTTTTGCAAAATGTTTAGCTTGATTTTTTATTTTCTGAAAATGAATAATATTTCTAGACCAACCTTTCAAGGTCCTATATATATATATATATATATATATATATATATATATATATATATATAGACCAAAGGTTTGGACACACCTTCCAAAAGTTTGGACACACCACCTTTTCAACAGGACAATGACCCCAAACACACCTCCAGGCTGTGTAAAGGCTATTTGACCATGAAGCAGAGTGATGGGGTGCTGCACCAGATGACCTGGCCTCCACAGTCACCGGACCTGAACCCGATCGAGATGGTTTGGGGTGAGCTGGACTGCAGAGTGAAGGCAAAAGGGCCAACAAGTGCTAAGCATCTCTGGGAACTCCTTCAAGACTGTTGGAAAACCATTTCAGGTGACGACCTCTTGAAGCTCATCAAGAGAATGCCGAGAGTGTGCAAAGCAGTAATTAAAGCAAAAGGTGGCTACTTTGAAGAACCTAGAATATGACATATTTTCAGTCGTCTCACATGTGTTAATTCATAGTTTTGATGCCTTCAGTGTGAATCTACAATTTTCATAGTCATGAAAATAAAGAAAACTCTTTGAATGAGAAGGTGTGTCCAAACTTTTGGTCTGTACTGTGTGTGTGTGTATATATATATATATATATATGTATATATATATATATGTATATATATACACATATATATATGTATATATATACATATACATATACATATATATATATACGTATATATATATATATATATATACGTATATATATATATATATATATATATATATATATATATATATATATATATATATATATATATACATATAGTGACCTATAAACATATTGACAGACAGTGTCATAATCATTTCTAATGGATATAAGCATTCATAACCGGTATGAGCCGGTATGGTTTTAATGTATTAATAATTGTTACCAGAATGCACTATAAGTAACCCTAACCCTAACCCTAACCCGAACTTAACACACAACCCGAACTTGTTAAGAACGCACTTAACACAATTATTTATGTTCTTAACACAAAGTTACTTAAAGCTGATATATGATTAACCTTATTAGAACACTTTAGAACTGCATTTAAAGTGAGATTTGTTTAAGAGATAATCATGAAAATAAATACAAATATTCTGATTGGTCCATTATTTTCAATGCATTATGTAAATAAAAGTAAAGTATAATTAATGGTGTGACTGAATACTTTTTAAAAAAAACAAACAAACAAACAAACCCAAAAAAAAAAAATGCTTATAATTTAGTCGTGAACAGAAGTGAGAATCGGCCCAGCTATAAAACAGTGAAGTTAAGCAGTCTCAGAGGAAGTGTAAGCTGGAAAGAGGAAGATTGATTCGATCACGTGAAATAAATGCAGACCATTGGAAGGTAATTAGTGATGCAGTTATGCACTTCTGCAGCAGTACCTTTGAGGCTTTGAGTTTTCTCTCATACTGAGACTTTTCATCCTCGAGCTCCTCCACTTTATTTTTCAGCAACCTCAGTTCCTGGAGCAAGCTCTGTTCACCAAAAAGAGTAAAAAAAAAAAAATAAAAAAAAAGAAAAGGATGAATGATGAATGATGAGTAACTCATGGCTCAGAGGAACAGTTATGGTGCATCCATGCTGAAGTGATTGTTTAGAAGTTAAACACAAAAATTCTACACAACACAACACCACACCACAACCACAAATACTCACTCCTTCATGCTCGTTTCAATAGAATGTTGCTAATTATGTAAAGTACTGCATAGGATGTCACAACACTATATATTTATATATTTTCATTTATATTTCTTATTTAATTTAGGTATTGTTAGATTCATATTTGATTTATATATATATGTGATTGTTATATATGATTGTTGCTAATTTTAATCGATAAATCGATAAGGCATTATACATGATGTCACAAAACATTTTTAAAATGTCCTAATTAAATTCTAGGATTGTGTTTAGTAACATATTCATAATTAATAAGTAAGAGTAATTATTAATTTCTGCAAATTAAAAAAAAAAACGCATACTGCCGATTTGGTCTTACTGTGTACATTGAATGTGTATCAAAGTATAATAAAAAGAAAATGTGTTCAGTGGCTTTAAACGATTTAACAAAATGTCGTAAAACCCGCTCAGCTCTTAAATGAAACAGCTCCGTGCATGTAGCCTGTTAGATATCTTCCTGCCCACAGACCAAAACAAATGACGCAGAAATAAACCCCACAACACACGTTAAAATGTTACGGTACATCAAGCAGGAATCAGCAAAGCACGCTGTGAATACTGTTCCAGATTCTCCTAGACTTCGGGCAGTAAATGTCACACGAACAAGGTGCAGGTTTGCAAGCAGCTTTCACATTTTAGTCCAAAGTACAGCTGTAAAAAAAAATGGAGCTTCACAACTCAATCATGAATCATGTGCATTCAGTGCCTACACTTTCTCTCCTACAGGAACAGAGCTCCTCAGCACCTAAATCTCCAGAGCTCTGGTCCTCCGCAGACGTTTCTTCAGCCGATTCGACGGACGAAGCGTCTGTTTCCGAGTCTTCATCCTCTTGGGACTCTGCGGCTTTTTTCTCCTGGATCTTACAAGAAAGCTCTTGCTGAATTCTACACATCTGCTCCTGCAGCTCGCTAATCAGATTCACTACGCTCTGGCAGAAGGGCAGAACCAGACAGGGGAACAAAAGTGGAAAGATGAAAGGGGAATTAAACTCGAAACATATGTACTTGTACAATACAGTATTGTAAGGTGGCATGCAGAAATAAAACACACTGGATACTGAGCATTAGTGTTAGTGTCTGTGTGTCCTTGTGGGTTTCTTCTGGGTTCTCTGGTTTTCTCCCACATACCTAAAACATATGGGTAGGCATATTGCTTAAGGGGGTCACGGTGGCTTAGTGGTTGACACGTTTGCCTCACACCTCTAGGGTTGGGGGTTCGATTCCCGCCTCCACCTTGTGTGTGTGGAGTTTGCATGTTCTCCCCGTGCCTCCGGGGTTTCCTCCGGGTACTCCGGTTTCCTCCAAAGACATGTATGGTAGGTTGATTGGCATCTCTGGAAAATTGTCCGTAGTGTGTGAGTGTGTGAGTGAATGAGAGTGTGTGTGTGCCCTGTGATGGGTTGGCACTCCGTCCAGGGTGTATCCTGCCTCGATGCCCGATGACGCCTGAGATAGGCACAGGCTCCCCGTGACCCGAGAAGTTCGGATAAGCGGTAGAAGATGAATGAATGAATGAATGAATGAATATTGCAGTTACCCTAGGGGTAAATTTGGGTGTAAATTTGGGTGAATTCTCCCACCTCAAACACTTCGAGCCTTTATATGAAATCTTCCTGATGACTTTGACAACATGAAAAAATCAATTGGAGAAGTTGCAGAGAGTCCAAAACTGGTGTCATTGAAGCGTCACATCATCTCAACATAAATATACCTTTTCTCGGAAGAACAGAAAGGAGATATCTGAACAAGTCTCGGACAAAGTTATAAATAATATCAGGGATGTTAAACGGCCCACAGAGTGCCAGAGAGAACGATTCATAAGGAAATGGAATGATTATGGTGTAGATTATGAACCGCTACTACTAGAAGGGATCGTCCGCCAGAGAAGCAACCGAGAGTCGAGGTGTAACTCGACTGCATACGTGTCCATTTCTCTGCTTTTTTACTTTCATAAATTTAATAGTCTGGAACATTTCTGGATCATTTCACTTTGTGGTACAATTTTTTAAGCCAGAATGAAGAAAATAGCATGCAGCAGGAGAGGAATAGGAAAGGCAGCAAAAGTACTGCCATTGGCACGTCCTTGCAAAATCAAGCCCTCCAGCCAAAATAAACAGGTCACTGACCTGATTTCTGCAAGGTAAGGACTCAAGTATAAGGCCTTTTGTTTAAAGCCACTCAGGATGTAAAAAGTAATGAGCCTGAGATGTAAAATGGAAAAAATGGAAAAGGGATAATTAAGACCGTAGAGTTGAGTTCAGCATTTGAGCTTGCGTAAACAACGGTTAAGCAATGAGTGGCATGGAAGGGGAGGAAGTATCATGTGATAGTGTGGCAGGAAAACACAGCAGATGAGATGGCTGACATATGATTGCTATCTATAGAGCGCAGCAGAGAGGGTCACGGTGGGAGGGATTCGCTGCTTACGGGAGAAGCATGGCATGTCAGGGGAATGTTGTGAGCCCGATTAGAGCTCGGTCACACCAGCAGTTGTCAGAGCACAGGGACAGCTTGTGATTTTCTCTGTGGCATTTTTTAATTCAGCTTAAAATACAGATCCTGATTGTAAAGCTGGAACTAAAGCAAATTATTGCAATAACTAATATAAATTAAAAAATGGATAAAATTGAATATTTAGAGTTTATTAATATGTCCTAACTTATAATACCTGGAATTAAGTAATGTAGTTATCCATGCAGTCACATCCATGCAGTAACACTTCAAATCGGTAGGATCGGTCGAAGACGATCGACCGACGATAAGAGCAGCCGAGGTTAATATTGACGTCATCGCGCTCGTTCTAATACAGTACGTTATCGTTACTATAGCAACAGCTCATTCACAATAACTCATACGGTGAAGTGCATAGTAATACGTGGTGAAATGTTAATCATTTAGCATTTATGGAAGGAGTCTCCGGTGTCAGAGATAATTATTCGCATTAACATAACAATCTGCAAGTTTTTGTCTTATTCGCCTTAATTTAGAGAAATAAAGAGAGCTTGGTGATGGAGTGTTATGGATATAATCATTAAATGTGAGCATTCTCATTATATATATATATATATATATATATATATATATATATATATATATATATATATATATATATATATAAATAATTTAGTAGACTTGCTGTGATCATTGTTATATATTTACAGTGAATTGTGTGCTGCTTTGTCAAATTTGATCCAAGACTAATTAGAAATCATCACGTTTTTGATATTCGAGAGTACGCTATGTGATGATATAATGGGCGTAGCTTCAATTTGTTCAGTGAGTCAACATATTTACACACACACACACACACACATTTCACCCACACTTCTGCACACGTTCCACAAATCCTAAGGCAAGATATATTTTACATCAACAAACCCCAGCTCTTTTTGCTAACCCAGTAATTACATCTCACACATAAGCTTTCATTTTGCAAAACTGTAATTAGTTTAAGAAAACCCACAAATTAGTTCTTACAAATAGACTGTCGTACGCACGGATGTAAATCTGACCAGTGGCGGTGTACTGGATCCTCTAACAAGTGTAAATTCACTTTTTTGGATTAGCACGAGAACACTGTTTAGCATTAAAACTGACTATATGGACAAAGTTGAGCACAAATCTCAAGAACTGATCACTTGAACTGGGATTTGAACCCAAACCTATATGGTTGTGGGGAAAATAATACTGTTGATATGTACAGATATGTTTTTCCTAAATTTGTTTATACCATAGCGCTGTTGGATTCTTAAACCTGATTGGTCGACGGTCAAACAGCAGCTCTGGCGGTATCGCAGCTGCAGATCGCAGGTTTCTATTAGTGCACTGGTACATGATCATTTCTACATATGAGCAATAATAATAATAATAATAATAATAATAATAATAATAATATGAATAATATCTAGCATTGTTTACAGTGTTTACAGTGTCAGCGCTCTGTAACAGTCCGAGGTAAAGCTTTAACTTCGAGTATGCCGACTTTTACAGGACAGAGAAGAGAAAGAGAAAAAGAGAAGCAGGAGAAGGGACGATATTGTGTGAGTAAAAGAGGAATTAACTCATTTTGCAGTATTTTACACATTACACATGAAATGTCTCCCTACAAGAAGGATAAAAAGCACGCTCTCTTTCTTTCAATCTAAACACTTTGCTTTCCTCACACACACACAAAGACTGATTATTTTCCCATAACCGCACAACACATAGTGGTTTATTCCTGACTTAATGAAGCGTACAAACTTCTACTTTATCTCAAAGACATGCGTATGAACCCCGTCCAAGCCCGAGTGGTTTATTCCGGCGTCTACGGCAGTACGATACCTCGGCTTTGTGTTGTCTCTCAGTGCTGGGACTCTGTCTCTCCTCCATGTTCACCAGCTTCAGGTTCAGAGAGGAAACCTCATCCATCAGATTTAGTTTCTGCGACTCGAACGCAGTCCTGCTCAGTAACTCCTAGACAATCCCACACACACACACACACACAGATATATACGCAAACCCAGATGTGAAACCTTTTACTTAACAAATTTCCCTGAACACTGTGGAGCTTCTGCTTCACGTTGGCTAAATATACACAGACTATGAAGGCTATATTTACTTCCCCTCTCTCCAACTGTATGACAGGAGAGAGAGAGGGGGGGGGGGCAGGAAAGAGAGTCTCCAAAACACTCAAGAAATTTATATTTAATCCAGGCACTCAGAAGAAAACACACCCAGAATCAGTGACAAAAACAATATTTTGGTCTTTAAGCCATCTGTTTAAAAGCAGACGCTGACTTCACCGACCGGCCCGAAGGTGATTTTAACAGCCGTACATTTGTCATACATCGTCCCACATTAGGATGCTCGCTTTCGTGCCATTTCGAGACTGCAGATGGAAAATATTAAGGCTATGTCACTGGGAGCGGATTGACTTTCGGAGGCCAAAACCTCATAATGACCACATTTCTAAAATGCTTCCCATTAAAAGGAAGCCAAAGCTGTAGATTCAATCAGCGGCAGTGCTTTTAAAAACAGAAACACAAATAAAACAGAAATGGGCGATTAAAGTCTGTCAGAAAATAAGGTGGAAAAGTTGTTAAAGTGGCCTTGAAATAAAAAAATCCAAAATAAATTTCTATCAAAAAGAGATAATGAATGGATGAATATTATTTATTTATTTATTTATTTATTCATTTATTTATTTATTTATTTATTTTAAAAGAATGTTTCCTATTATTTCTATTATGATCATATCAGTAGATATTAAGGGACATTTTATCCATTTATTTATTTATTCTCACTCATTCATTCATCTTCTACCGCTTATCCGAACTTCTCGGGTCACGGGGAGCCTGTGCCTATCTCAGGCGTCATCGGGCATCGAGGCAGGATACACCCTGGATGGAGTGCCAACCCATCACAGGGCACACACACACTCTCATTCACTCACACACACACTATGGACAATTTTCCAGAGATGCCAATCAACCTACCATGCATGTCTTTGGACCGGGGGAGGAAACCGGAGTACCCGGAGGAAACCCCCGAGGCACGGGGAGAACATGCAAACTCCACACACACAAGGTGGAGGCGGAAATCGAACCCACAACCCTGGAGGTGTCAGGCTAACCACTAAGCCACCATGCCCCCCTATTTATTTATTTATTTATTTATTTATTTATTTATTTATTTATTTATTGATTTGTGACTCTATTGGCTGAAGTGTAAATTAGTCAAACATCTCGACTTTACCTCACAATCACACTGACCACCTGTTTCCGGAGGAATCATGTCAACATTCCCAGTCGAATCACAGCTACTAATCCATTTTGCACAAAATTTTCTAACTGTGGATAAACGTTAGTTGTCTATCTAACATGCTATTAGAAAAACTGGATAATCTCTTCATCTTGTTTCATGTACTTTGGCCCTCTTTTTCATGTTTTTCGTTTCCTGCTAATAATCTTCTACGCTTGGCTGACGAATCTCGGCAGCCGACGATCGGCTCACCTGGCCAGACTACACCATCCAGACTGGGCACAAACTGCATGTATTCCACAACCCCGTCAAATATTTATGTTGTCAAGGAAAAGTGAGCTGACCTTGAGCTATTTCCTCTTGTGAAGCTTCAAAACTTAAGAACACAAGATCTAACTTTTTAGACATCTGGTTTTAATTTGAAAAGCAAATCTAAAAACAGACACATATTCGAACGGTAAATGAAAACAAACGAAGTCCGATCAAAATGTAATGATTAACGTTAACAATAATGCTTTGGAATGCTATGGTGTAAAAATAGAAGCGAATGGAAAAAGAAAAAAAAAACCAAGGATGATAAACAGCGGTAGACAGACAGACTAAACGATCTGCACACAAAAGAGCACAACAACGTCTGAGTCAGAGTTCAAGTCGAGGTTTGGTAACTTTGTAAAATCTGTGACTCTAAACAAGAGCTTTAAAATAACCCTGATAGGTTCTTTCAAGGGGGGGCATGTTGGCTTAGTGATTAGTACGTTCACCTCACACCTTCAGGGTCGGGGGTTCGATTCCCACCTCCGCCTTGTGTGTGTGGAGTTTGCATGTTCTCCCCGTGCCTCGGGGGTTTCCTCCGGGTACTCCGGTTTCCTCCCCCGGTCCAAAGACATGCATGGTAGGTTGATTGGCATCTCTGGAGAATTGTCCATAGTGTGTGTGTGTGTGTGTGTGAGTGAATGAGAGTGTGTGTGTGCCCTGTGATGGGTTGGCACTCCGTCCAGGGTGTATCCTGCCTCGATGTCCGATGACGCCTGAGATAGGCACAGGCTCCCCGTGACCCGAGAAGTTCGGATAAGCGGTAGAAAATGAATGAATGAATGAGGTTCTTTCAACACCTGAGAACATAGTGCTTCACTTTCATGGAGAACTGTAGACATCTTATTTTTGAATGAGTTTTTTTTTTTTTTTTGTCACACTAGAACGCTACAAAAGAGAGTTTCTGTAGAGTGAGAACTGTAAATAACTACACTACAGAACAAGAATGTAGCTGCTTCATCGAGTAAAAGAGAGATGGAGGGATTGATGTACTTTGTCCCTACTACTAAACTAATCGCAAATCACAAAACACTCGTGTTATATGATTTAACAAAATTTAGACTTTTATCCCAGCAGTGTTTTTGGGCATTGGTTAGTTATATATTGGTCATTAATTAACAAGCATTACGATTGTTTACAAATGGGTTGCAGCTTCCACAGATACGCAACCAGCTAGAGAACCACTTGAAAATTAAAAAATTAAAAGTAAACATAAAATAATCGTTCTGAAAAAAAATGCAGGATATTACAGTATCCTGGTGTAATAAGAAGGCAAAAAAAATGGCTGCTCTTTCTGATCATTGGCTTCTATTTGGAGTCTTAATGCCGTTGGGTAAATGAAACACTTCATACCCAAAAACTGGTTCAGGATCTGCAAGTAGGAACAAATACAGTATCTCATCCTCCCATTTAAAAAAAAGTCTACAGTCACGTCACTTCTTCTTTATTTACATTTCACCAGGTTAAACTTTACTTAACTTCTTCTAATTCATTTTCCTCACAGACTTCACCAACGGTTCCTCGAGGTCTCGTGAAAAAGGTCTGACTTCCGTTTGCTTTGTCACGTCACATAGCCACCGGCGTGAACGTGAGACCGGCGTCCGTGAGACGTTCGTGATCACATCCTCTCCGGACGAAGTCGAGCAACAAAATTGCTCTCTGTGATTTTTTTTTTAAAAGATCGATTCTAAAGAAATCTATTTTAATGGACGTGAACTTCATGAATTCTTACACGAAGCTGTAGTGAAGAATATTTCTCGTACCTGCTGCAGCATTTCTTCTGTGGAGTTCAGCTTGAGTTGGTGCTCTTCAAGGGAATTCTCCAGGTCTCTGATCTTCTCTCCTTGAGCCGCTACCTGGTCTGTCAACACACTCACCTGTGTGTTTGTATAGCGAGTTAAACAGAGAGAAAGAGAGAAAGAGAGAGAGTGTGAGAGAGAGAGAGAGAGAGAGAGAGAGAAAGAGAGAGAGGGAGATAAAGAGAGAGAGTGAGAGAGAGAGAGAGAGACAGAGAGAGAGAGAGAAGAGATCTCATATAGAGAGATCTAGGATCCTTATCTCTCCCTCTCTCCTCTCTCTTTTTTTCTCGCTCTCTTCTCTTTTTCTCTCTCCTCTCCCTCCTCTCTTTCTCTCCCTTCTCTCCTCCTTCTCTCTCTCTCCCTCTCTCTCTCTCTCTCTCTCTCCTCCTCTCTCTCTCTCTCTCTCTCCCCCTTTCGCTCTCTCTTCGCCTCGCTATCTATCTCGTCCTCTCTCTCTCTTCTCTCGCTCTCTCTCATCTCTCTCTCCTTCCTCTCTCGCTCTCTATCTCTCTTCTCTCTCCTCTCTCTCTCTCTCTCGTCTCCCTCCTCTCTCCTTGACTCTCTCACCTCGCCCACGCCCTTATCGCCTTTCTCTATCTCGCTTATCCTCTTCTTTCTGCTCGCTCTTCTACATCTCTTTCTCGCCCTACCTCTCTCTCCACTCTCGCTATCGCACATACCGCGCTAGAGAGAGAAAAGAGAGGGAGAGAGCAACTTCAGTATTTATTTAAGCCATAAATCTCTCATGAAAACAAACCAGTCTCCTCGTCCAACACTAATACCTCTCTTTGTCTAGCATTCACATCGAACTAATAAATACATAACAGCTCGAGCTCTAACACAGATACAGGATTTGTGTCAGTCTAGATTTGTCCTCCGTCGGTTGTTGCTACACCCGTGAACGTGTAATAAAGCAGCACGACGAGTTTCGAAACAGTGGACTACAGTCTGAGCTGATAATCCTGAGCGAGCGAAACCGAGGCCCAGAGGATTATGATTATGTCTGCAACATTATAATCACAAATAAATAAATAAATAAATAAATAAATAAATAAATAAATAACTTGGTGTTCAGAAAGATGATGGATTGTCTGTCGTTTAAGTTTCCAGCACTTGGCCTGAACGCAGAGGAATTTTACTCGACCATTCGAGCGTGCGACAGAGCCGAAGAAGAAGGACAGCCTTCCTGCCAAAACCTAGTTTTACACCACTGTGTTACACGATCTGGCTAACATGCGGGATTACCAGACGGATCACAAAACGACTTCCTATGTACACATCCGTAAGCATCAGCCATCGACCGTCGTTACCGTTCGTACTCATGACTACTCCGAGCAAGATGAAAGACTTTTTAACTTCGCCGGATATAACCTGGGTAAATAAGAGAAGAAATCTAATCGAAAAAGTTGAATAAAAGCCAACATTATAGCCAAAATGCTTGAATAATCTGTCTGATAATTAGCATCGTTTTATATTATAAGCGTGTAAACGTATTAACATCAAATCTGTGAATTAAAAATGAATGAATATATAAATAAATATGAATCGAACAAGTTATGAAATTTAAGAGACTAGATAAAATCCAGCTTTATAGCTACAACTGAATGGATTAATGAATGGATTGATGAATGGATAAATGCTGGTTGGGAATAAAACTAGCTGAATGGAAACAACCGTATTATAATTTAGTTCATAATTAATTAATAAGAGTTAAACAGTCATCTAAAGGTTCATCTAAAAACTGCTTATGAACAATTCACTCATTTCTATCCTTCATACAAAGTTTTTAAAACGTCTGTAAGAGATTAAAACTCGTGTGAAACACAACAGAGATAAAGGCAGTCTTTAAAAAAGCACCACACACACACACACGCAAACACACACACACGCACACACACGCACACACACACGACCTTAGAACAGAACCAACCCCCTTCGTCTTACCTGTAACACGAGGGATTCCTTATCTCCCTCCAGTCGACAGAGTCGTTCCTGATAGCTCTCGTTGTTGCCCAGTGCTCGCAGGTTGTCCTACAGACCAGCAATCAGTCCCAGACAGCATTACATTTACACACCTTGGATTACAACGTCTTAAGATGTTTGTCTTAAATCCAACTCTAAATTCTTTCTTACGTCGTGTTCGCATTCCTGATGGTTCTGGTATCAGAGGACTTGTGATTGAGCTAATGACCGAAAGAGCGTGCTTTATAGGCTGGGCTATTTATTGTAGTTAATATATAGAATGATTATTTTGTAAGATGTTTAAAATCAGACTACGTCGATAAAACGAGTTAAGGGTTAACTTTCATTCATTCATTCATCTTCTACCGCTTATCTGAACTTCTCGGGTCACGGGGAGCCTGTGCCTATCTCAGGCGTCATCGGGCATCGAGGCAGGATACACCATGGACGGAGTGCCAACCCATCACAGGGCACACACACTCATTCACTCACACACACACACACACACACACTACGGACAATTTTCCAGAGATGCCAATCAACCTACCATGCATGTCTTTGGACCGGGGGAGGAAACCGGAGTACCCGGAGGAAACCCCCGAGGCACGGGGAGAACATGCAAACTCCACACACACAAGGCGGAGGCGGGAATCGAACCCCCAACTAAGCCACCGTACAAAAGCCAACTAACTTTTTTTTTTTTTTTTAAATATGTGCCTATTAAATAAAGAATAAAACACTTAGGGGCATTCGGTTATGGGAAAACAATTGACAAAGAGATGGCGTGAATTTCTTTTTTATTTATTAACGAGTGGTGTATCAAAAGTTTTTAGTTATTACCACAGAGGCATGTTTTTGTAAAACCTACTGTATAATTTGTAGCTGCACTACAGTCACAGCTGCTGTTATAGAAAATGAATCAACTTCTGCTGACCAATCAGAAGTCAGAATCCAACAGCACCTTCTTCTTTTATGTACACGGACATCTAGCGCAGCTCCGTATATACAGAACGTCGACTACATTGTTTTTTGTGTGTGTGTGTGTGTTTTGTTCAAACCACATCGTATAATCCTTCGTTCTCGCTATATTCCTATTATTTATGATGATGGTTTTTTTTTAAACTCCTGAGTCTGTGCCGGTGTGAGCGGCTGCCAGGTCAAATCCCTCGCACGTGAATCTCACTTCTATTAAAACTACACTTCTACTACTACGACAACCTACATTTATCCTCGAATGCTGGAATGCGTGCGCAGCAATCGTGCAGCTTTTATTAAACAAGCACAATAAACAAGCCGAACATTCGATGTAGAATGAACTGTAATCAGAATTTAAAGTAGGAGAAAGAAAGACACAGAAAAACAAATAAAGTTGCACTAGTAGTAGAAGCTTACCTTTCTTAGCCAAGTAAAATGTTTGTAAAACTCAATGTCACACTCCATGACTCACGGCCATGATCCTGCCTGCTTCTTCTCACATGTAGCACCATCGACTGCTTCCAAACTGGAAATAAGTACAGCACTAAACCTTGAAATGAACAGAGCTCTAATCGATGTCTTCTGTCGCTCAGTGTGTGTGTGTGTGTGTGTGTGTGTGTGTGTGTGTGCGTGAGTTTTTTTTCCCTGTCTGGAGGCTGTTTATGGCTCCTAAGCATCTGGTTTGGAGCACAGCGAAGGCAGCAGTCTTTAACATCAGGCTGCGGTCTTGCAGCTTGGATCTCAGCAGCTGCACTCTCCCTCCCTTTCTCCTTCCTTTATTCTCCTCCTCCATCTCTCATTTTTCTTTTTACCCCTCTATTCTTTTTACCCTCTCTATTTTTACTTTTTTTGCTCACCCCACTTAGTTCTGAATACTGATCTCTGCACACTGTCTCTGCTTTCTTAGCTTTCTCATTAGCGAGTCTGTGTAGCGAGCGCACACGTGTCGCACGGCAGGTCGGTAGAGGAGGAGGAGGAGGAGGTGGAGGAAAAAGAGATGGGAATATATGAAGTGAGGGGTAGAAGAGTAGAGGTGAGGAACAGAGAACATACAATCTTAATCTCACATTGTTCAGCAGTTAAATTTGTGCCTTCACAGGAATCCCATACATGAAGTTTCAGTCAGGATTCAGAAAGCGCTGGTTACGGTAATAAATAACCTAATACTGGCCTTTGACCAGGGATAAATCTCTCTGCTTTTATTTCTTGAGCTTCTACATAATGAGTACCATAAAATACAGAACATTATTTTAGGCAGACTAGAATTGTTTTGTTCTCAGCCCTGGCTGAGATCTTATACATTTGTATGTGTTAAAGCCTGGCATTCCACAAGGCTCTGTACTAGGACCGCTGTTTTTTTTTTACTTTCCTTTTTCTTCTTTATATATCCTGTACTTTCTTATTAGTAACATACAGTACTGTATCTATCATGGATGTCTCTACATGACATGGCCTAAAAACAAAGATAGCCAGGTAGTTAAAGAGCGAATCAGAGACTTGCCGGTTTGAATGACATGACTGACTGGATGTTCCTGTTTCTTCGCTAGGCTATGAACCATAAGTGGGCTAGTTCCAATATACAAGACCAGTCTGGTGCTGTAAACCCTTGGGCATGACACTTAACCCATACTTTGCCGAATCGGACTCAAAGTAAACAATTTTCTAACTTTCTAAAAATGTGCTGTGTTGAAATCTGTCCTGATTATCATACAGCACATGGCTCTGGATTGAATAAATACCCAATGAGTGGCCATTTGACATAAATGAGAATGTTTAGCTTGGAATATACATACAGTATGCTATGCACATATCACTGACATCGTCATCATACAGGTTAGATGGCATGGTGAAACAATTAAAACAACGGGAGTGATAGCAGTGTGTTTATTCAGTGGAGGAATAATTATGTGATTTGTGCAAGCTGTGTTCAAATCAAGCCGAATAAAAAAAAACACATTGTGGTGTTCAGGGGACAAGTGTGTTTAAATTAATGACAGATATTTAATACATAAGGTTAGAAATGCAAGCTAGTGTAATGAAAGTTGTATTGTGCATAACACAACATTTAGCAATAAGAAGGAAAGTAGCTCAGTGGATAAGGTTTTGGCCTAATGGTCAGAAGGTTGAGAGTCTGAATCCCAGGGCTTCCAGTGTTTGGCTTTTGAGCAAGGCCGTTGAGTCTCAGTTGTATAAATTAGATAATGAATGTAAGTCACTCTGGATATCCATGACTGTCAAATGCTGTAAATGTAAATCTAGCAATAAAACCAGATAGTTATGTAATTTTAAGAAATTTATAGGTTTTTCTGAAGACATTTAATTTCTGGCTATTATCAAACCATTCATTAATAAACCTGACCTGGACCATGGAGGCTAAATGTTGTTATGGGGGAAGTCATGGCCTAATGGTTGGAGAGTTTGATTCCTAACCCTAAGGTTGTGGGTTCGAGTCTCGGGCCGGCAATACCACTGATGTGCCCTTGAGCAAGGCACCGAACCCGCCCCCCAACTGCTCCCCGGGCGCCGCAGCATAAATGGCTGCCCACTGCTCCGGGTGTGTGTTCACGGTGTGCAGTGTTGTATAAAGTACTAGAAAGCAATACTTAAGTAAATGTACAAGTAGCGTACTAGAAAAAGATTTGTAGGGATGTGGTAGCCTAGTGGTTAAGGTGTCAACCAATCGGAAGGTTGTTAGTTCGATTCCTACGTCCACCAAGCTGCCACTGCTGGGCCCCCGACCTTAACCCTCAATTGCTCAGTTGTATTAAAAAGAAAAAAAAAAGTCACTCTGGATATAAGAGCTTATGCTGTAAATGTAAAATTAAATCTATCCTTTATTCATGTAGTTCAGCAGATCCCATACATGAAGTTTCAGTCAAAATTCAGAAAGTGCCGGTTAAAGTAGTAAACAACCTAATACTGGCCTTTGACCAGGGATATATCTCTCTTTGGATTTATTTTTTGAGCTACTCCAATAAAACACAGAAAATTATTTAAGGCAGACTAGACTTGTTTTGTTGTAGTTAAAGAAACAGCCCTGGATCAGATCTTATACATTTTTTATATGTTAAAGCCTGGCATTCCACAAGGCTTGGTACTAGGACCACTGTTTTTTTGTTGTTGTTTTTTTTTTACTTTATTTTTTTCTAACCTATTTTTTCTAAAAACCTTTGACACTTTTTCATTGTAACTTTGAACAAATGTTTTAAACTCATGGTATCTTAAGTATGTAACCTAGTGAACCAGCATTAATGTATTCAATGTTAGAGATTTAAGCACTTATGTACGTCGCTCTGGATAAAGGGTCTGTCACATGCTGTAAATGTAAATGTCTATCATTGCTGGGCCCTTGAGCGAAGCCTTTAAGCTTTAAATGCTTAGTTGTATAAAATGAGATAACATGTAAATTGCCATGGATAAGGGTGTCTGCTAAATGCTGTACTGGGAATGTAAAGAAAGGTGTTCATCGTAGCAGGATATGTAAACGACGACCGACAGAAAAACTAAAGCAAATTTAGTTAAAGCAAATTTAGTTAACTAAAACTCAACAGGTGCAGTCAATGGAAGCGATTCAGAATAGTTCATTAATAAAAGCTAACTGGAAGTTCTGCTTTGGCTGAAATCCATCAAGAACAGTTGCTGATCTAATAAGTCATAACAACATACCGTAGGAACTTAACTGATCCTTAACTGACACCTACCAGACTTTTGTCCAGCCACAATAAGACAGTGCGCTCTCTAGTGGTGGGATTCTGTCTCCTCACAATATCCTCGTCCAGCTGTAGAGCCCTCAGTGGCATACAGTGATCTGTGGGAGATCCCAGAAGAGCCGGGACACGGTTTATCTCATCCGCTGTAACGATGGTCTCAGACCCTGGGTCGGAAATAACATCACGGTAGGTTTCATGTACAAAATCTTCTGAGAGAGAATTGTAGGTGAGTGTGAACTCCTCCCTTCCCAACGGTGTCCAACGGATGCCTGTCCCTTCAAGCCTGATCTGCTCTTAATGGAAATTTAATCAGGGATTAACTAAACGAAGAGAGTCGTAAAAACAAGACAAACAAAAACAAACATTTTTAACAAACCAAACATGGTTTAATTCTGACGAAGTGATTCTCGTGTGATCTATTGATATATATATATAAATATATAATTCCTTTTACATTACAGCAGTTTGCCGATAATTGACATGTTGATTTATTTCCAAATGACAGACTGTAATTTATACTACATTCATATTGTGCAAAGAAGCAAGTTAGAGCCTGTTATCCTTCAGAGATCAGAGATGAGATATACCTTTATTAATCCCCCGTAGGGAAACTCAAGACATCCGTAGCAGATATAAACAGATATTCCCTCACAAGTGACTTTTTTCCTCTTTAAACTTTAATGAGAGAAAACTCCAAAAGAAACCACACAGAGATGAACATCAAATCTCATAAAATTTCATTCATTAATTCATCTTCTACCGCTTTATCCGAACTTTTCGGGTCACGGGGAGCCTGTGCCTATCTCAGGCGTCATCGGGCATCGAGGCAGGATACACCCTGGACGGAGTGCCAACCCATCACAGGGGACACACACACTCTCATTCACTCACACACACACTCACACACTACGGCCAATTTTCCAGAGATGCCAATCAACCTACCATGCATGTCTTTGGACCGGGGGAGGAAACCGGAGTACCCGGAGGAAACCCCCAATTCATGGGGAGAACATGCAAACTCCACACACACAAGGAGGAGGTGGGAATCGAACCCCCGACCGTGGAGGTGTGAGGCGAACATGATAACCACTAAGCCACCGTGCCCCCCAGACTAATCTGAATATTGAAAATAGATTTTGTTCGATTTTTATTCAAATTAATTCGTGAGAAACGTGCAGATGCTAATCACACATCAAATCTTTACACCTTTAGACTTTTTGATTTGAATAAAATTGATAAACATTTGCACGTGTGTCAGAAACTTCCTCTGTGTTCCTGCACTTCAGGGACCATATTCATGAAAAATCTTAGTGTAGAGAGTTTCTCCTCATCCCAAAATGGTAAAGCGATTCTTAGAAATGTGGATTTTCTTACAGTTACAGTTATAGAGAAGAATTATAGAGATCCGAGTAAAGATAAAAGTTATTCGTGACGCATATTAACCCTTAAAAGAGCTCATAAGGTCAGAATCTGCCACTAGGGCATTTAGAGATACACTAACATCTGTTAGAGTCAGAGATGTAAACCTTTACATTTATTACATACAGATGTTAGAACATCTCTAATATGATGGGTCACGAACATAATCCCTACACGTTATAACCTCAAATATCTGAACATAGAGACAAAGTGAAGGTTTATAATAGAGCAGATTTTATTAAAAGTGCTCCTTTTATATTAGACAACCGATCCCGGTCTTCATAAGAACGTGTCACCTAGCAACAGGTTTAGCCCCGCCTTCGCTCTTAAATAAAAGCTGTATGTTCCTCGTTCAGAGTTGCTCTGAGATCCGAATCACTCAGAAGATAAGATTCATAGTTAGAGATGTTTAAGCCCCATTAGGAGCTCCCTGTGATCATTATCGGAGTCTTTATGAACCCGAGCTCAGATCTACAGCGAGTGTGAGTAGAAACGATTCCTTTCTCATACAGGAGGAAACGTATTGGCCTTTAGGGATAGACGAGCGAGAAACTGTGTAAGGTTCAAGGAATTAAGCACCAATAAACTTACTAACAAACAGACAGTCTGACAACAAAATAAATAATAAAGACATTTGCTATATAATAAAATATAAATATTTATTAAATAATTACAATATTTTTTTATATATTTTTATATTTTTTTCTGAAAATTGTATCATATATTTCAAGTGTTTCTTGGTTTATACACTTAAAAGTAAAGAAAGAAGCTTCATAGGGGGTCACGGTGGCTTAGCGGTTAGCACGTTCGCCTCACACCTCCGGGGTCGGGGGTTCGATTCCCGCCTCCGCCTTGTGTGTGTGGAGTTTGCATGTTCTCCCCGTGCCTCGGGGGTTTCCTCCGGGTACTCCGGTTTCCTCCCCCGGTCCAAAGACATGCATGGTAGGTTGATTGGCATCTCTGGAAAATTGTCCGTAGTGTGTGAGTGAATGAGAGTGTGTGTGTGCCCTGTGATGGGTTGGCACTCCGTCCAGGGTGTATCCTGCCTCGATGCCCGATGACGCCTGAGATAGGCACAGGCTCCCCGTGACCCGAAAAGTTCGGATAAGCGGTAGAAGATGAATGAATGAAGTAACTTCAATTTCAAAGCACCTTTTTTTAGGGTCAGAGCAACGATCAGTTCAGAGTTCTAAATTAATTTAATAGTGTATAAAATTACTTGGTCTCTTTATTAACATCTCTACGTTCTCTGCTCTTTTTTCTGTTGCTGCTTAGTTTGTTGGAACGAAGTCTTTGAGGCTCCGCAGGGGGGCAGAGAGAAACAGAGAGATGAAGATGAGGATGAGCAGAGAGAAAAAAAAAAGTTTCACACTCCTTCTGACGTTTCATGAAGAATTGTAGATGTTTCAGAAACACTCTTTTTAACCCTTTAAGGTAAACTCTCACACCCAGAGCCCATACACACAGGATCGCAAAGAAATCACACAGAAGCGTGAACATTTTAGAAAGGAAGTATAAATCTCACCAGCTGTAATTCCATCCATTTGCTCGGAGGCTGATTTCAGCATCTCGCTTGTGCTGCTGCTGCTTCACCTGATGAGACATTGAGAAGAATCCATTCTGCAGTCAAAGCGAGCTCGAGAAACCACCATGTATAAAAAAAACTAATAATTTTAGACCAAGCCAGACAAACAGAGGCGCAGATGCAGGGGTCTGGGTTTGTATCCTTTCACGGTGGCTTTGGTTTTAGACTTTCCTCTCATTTCACAGCAGCCACTCCTGCTGAGCTACATGTTTCTAACCAAT